>NW_015389935.1:4649-24358 GCF_001527695.2 Protobothrops mucrosquamatus
GTAGACCGTGACAGTGATAACAGAGTTGGAAAGGACTTTGTAGGTCCTTTGTAGGAAACCCTATACCATTTCAGACAAATAGTTGTCCAATCTCTTCATAAAAACCTCCACTGATGGAGCACCCACAACTTCTGGTGGCAAGACGTTCCACTGGTTAACTGTTCTCACAGTCAGGAAATTTCTTCTTAGTTCTTCTTAGAATAGCATAGCATAGCATAGCATAGCATAGCATAGCATAGCATAGCATAGCATAGCATAGCATAGCATAGCATAGCATAGCATAGCATAGAATAGAATAGAATAGAATAGAATAGAATAGAATAGAATCCTCACTCCCTTCTTGCATTGATGATGTTACCTAGTTGGGTAATGAAACTTCTGCAAGAAAACAACCAAGCTCAGAGAGCACCAAGGACCCCTCAGTTGAACCCTGAACTACAAATATTCTCTTCCATCTGTAATATTAGTTTGGAAGGATGGGAAGAATAGTCACAACTCTGCAGTCTTTCTTTCTTTGTTGGTTTTACACCCCGAGTGTCATTCATTACTAGTGGAACAGCTTTGCCTCCAGAAATCGTGGGCGCTCCATCACTGGAGATTTTTAAGAAGAGGCTAGACAGTCACTTGCCTGAGATGGTTTGGGTTCTTCTGCTTGAGCAGGGGGTTGGACTAGAAGACCTCCCAGTTCCCTTCCAGCTTCTATTCTATTCTATTCTATTCTATTCTATTCTATTCTATTCTATTCTATTCTGTTCTGTTCTGTTCTGTTCTGTTCTAATCTGTTCTGTTGTGATTTTCAGTTAATTCAATCAGGGTTTGTCATAGCACCCAATTCAGCAAACTGACAGTCAAGTATTATTCAGAGTTTGGAAGTTCCACCGCTTGTAAAAATAATAATAATAATAATAATAATAATAATAATAATAATAATAATAATAATAATAATAATAATAATAATAATAATAAAAAACTCTGTGTACTTCCTACTCAACGAAAACTTTCCACAGGAGCCACTACAGTAGATTGAATAAGATGACACATTTCTTAAAAGGTAATCCTTGAGAAAACCGATGTAAACACTTAAAAGGCAGATGATTCATAATTTTTAAAAGGTTGGCAATTTAATGAAACTGTCTGGGGCAGGGAAAAGAGAACAAAGGGGGAAAAAGCACTCAAAAGGGAAGTAATGGAATCTTTTACATGCTTTTCGGTGACTAAGACATTTTTTTTTATTGTTTTAGCTGAAGAAAATACTGTATATATTTATGTGTTGTGATGACGAAGCCAGATTGCCAACAGCTGCAGGCAGAAAGCAGCTGTTTTATTAAATTAATTCGCCTCCTTCCTCCCTCTGAGAATCGAAGGGCATAAATCAAGTGCAGGTTGAGTTAAATTGAATTGTTAAGTGCCCGATTTTATGGCCTCTTTTGCTGCGGTTGTTAAACGAATCACTTTAGTTAAGGGAATCACGTGGTCGTTAAATGGCTTGATTCAACCTTATTTTAATCTAGTATAGAGCCCAGCTTATTATTGGATAGGGGAGTTGTTGGTTGCAAGCAGAAAAATGGAAAGCATAACCACAAAAGACAAAATGGAAACCAAACAGTATTTCTTTCTTTCTTTCTTTCTTTCTTTCTTTCTTTCTTTCTTTCTTTCTTTCTTTCTTTCTTTCTTTCTTTCTTTCTTTCTTTCTTTCTTTCTAGCCTTATAAAACTTTCTCCCTTGTAAGAATGATTAAAACAGGGAGCTGCAAACTCAACTCTTCTCTTTTCTCCTCTCCTCTCCTCTCCTCTCCTCCCCTCTCCTCTCCTCTTCTGCTCTCCCCTCCCCTCCCCTCTTTTCCTTCCCTTCCCTTCTCTTCCTTTTCCCCTTCCCTTCCCTTCCCTTTCCTTTCTTCCTTTCCTTTCCTTTCTTCTATTATCTTTCCTTTCCTTTCCTTTCTTCTATTATCTTTCCTTTCCTTTCCTTTCCTTTCCTTTCCTTTCCTTTCCTTTCCTTCCCTTTCCTTTCCTCTTTTTCAGCATGTATTTAAAAGAATATCCATGAGTCAAATTCATACAGTTCTGTTACATGTATTGCTTTGTAGCTCAAGCAAAGGGAGCTGCTAGAAAAGGGTTACAAAGGGACTCAATTCCACAGTTTTTCCATGCAGACAAATTAATTAAGAAATATTGGACAGGTGGTGATTCTCTTTGCCACATCTCTTAATTTCTCTGCAGATTTCCTGGACGTCACCCAGGACGTCATCTTAGTTTTAGAAAGGCGAAGTTTCAAAAGATCCTCAGAAACTGGGAAAACTCTGCTGCTTTCAATGTTCTGAACTCTTTATCTTCTCCCGCAAGGATCCTTTCAGATCTCCTGGAAGGCGATCGAAGGATATTCTTAGGCATCCACACTGCTGGAACTGACAGGAGGAAAGTCAAACAGTTCCTTCTGTTTTAGGTTTCCATCCTAGGACACCAGCCCTAGATGAGGACTGGCAAGCAATTCAATTCAGGATAAAGCTGGAAGGGACATTGGGAGGTCTTCTAGTCCAACCCCCTGCTCAAGCAGGAGATCCTATGCCATTTCAGACAAGTGGCTGTCCAGTCTCTTCTTGACAAGTGATGGGGCAACCCACAACTTCTGAAGGCAAGCTGTTCCATTGGTTGATTGTTCTCACTGGTAGAAGAGTAGAGTAGAGTAGAGTAGAGTAGAGTAGAGTAGAGTAGAGTAGAGTAGAGTAGAGTAGAGTAGAGTAGGGTAGGGTAGGGTAGGGTAGGGTAGGGTAGGGTAGAGTAGAGTAGAGTAGAGTAGAGTAGAGTGGACTGTAAGGGACCTTGGAGGTCTTCTAGTCCAGCCCCCCACTCAAGCAGGCGACCCTATCATTTCAGACAACTGTCTGTCCAGTCTCTTCTTAAAAACCTCCAGTGATGAAGTACCATTTCCATCCCTTGTTTCTTGTCATTGCCGTCTGATGCTTTGGAAAATAAGTTGACCTCCCTTTCTTTGTGGCAGCCCCTCAAATGCTTTTGAGAAGCTGCCATGAATCATTTCAACATCTGTTGAATCAAATGATGGAGGCCCAGTCATCAATCTGGCTCCACGGTATCCTTGTCTGCCCTGGTCCAGTTTTTATTTTAAGGATGGAAAAACACATTTGAGATGGTCTCCTCACAGCCAATTTGGAAAGCCCTATACAGATGTTCTCAGTTTCCTGTCTGTAAGAGGCCCCAAGACAGTCAACAGGGTGATGGATCACAATGCAGCAGATGGTTCCCTCCGTTTGCTAAACTCAAAAAGCTAACATGACTTTAATCAAAGACTCTTGGTATTTTCCCAGACAGTCTCATATTTTTGTCTTGGCTGTGCTTCTAAGCATCTCTCTGGTCAACAATCCAGATATTCTAAAAAAAAATCCTTTGGTGTTTTGGCTCCCTTCATGGATCCTTCTTCTCATGACTTGAAGAGCATTCAAGTACCACAGTTCCAGAACAACGACAACAACAACAACAGTAATAATAATAATAATAATAATAATAATAATAATAATAATAATAATAATAATAATAATAATAATAATAATAAAAGTTGGAATGGACCTTGGAGGTCATCTAATCCATCCCCCTGCTCAGGCAGGAAACCCTATACCATTTCAGACAAATGGCTGTCCAGTCTCTTCTTGAAAACTTCCAGTGTTGGAGCATTCACCGCTTCTGGAGCAGGTTGTTCCACTGGTTAATTGTTCTGACTGTCAGGGAATTTCTCCTTAGTTCTAGGTTGCTTCTCTCTTTGGTAGTTTCCATCTGTTGCTTCTTGACTTGTCTTCAGGTGCTTTGGAGAATAGCTTGACTCCCTCTTCTTTGTGGCAGCCCCTGAGATACTGGAACACTGCTATCAAGTCCCCCCTCGTCCTTCTCTTCATTAAATTAGACATACCCAATTCCAGTAACCGTTCCTTATATGTTTTAGCCTCCAGACCCCTGATCATTTTTGTTGCTCTTCTCTGCACTCTTTCTAGAGTCTCAACATCTTTTTTACACTGTGGTGACCAAAACTGGATGCAGTATTCCAAGTGTGTCCTAACCAAGGCCTTGTAAAGTGGTATTAATACTTCACGTGATCTTGATTCTATCCCTCTGTTAATGCAGCCCAGCACTGTGTTAGCTTTTTTGGCAGCTGCAGCACACGGCTGGCTCATATTTAAGTGATCATCCACTAGGACAATCACATTGACTTCCCTTCCCTTCTCCTATTGAGTTCTAGTCAGAAAATATATTAGTCATTTTGATTAGATATGAGTTCAGAAAGTTATATTCCATAGCATGAATAAATATTATTTGTATCAATGTTTTCGTTCCTTCAGTTGAAATATCCAGGATACTTTGGCAAGCTTTCCAAGTAGCTTTGGGGAGATGCAGACCGGTAAATCTGTGCACTCTTCTTAAGATTTTTTTGTTAAGTACATGTGTTTCTTTATGAATATTTTAAAAAGGAAACCTTGTGTTAAAACACGGTTTATTACAGTTTAAAAGAGCTGATGATTTTAGGAATCTTTTTCTGCTGCCTAAAATTTGGCTTTTTCAACTGTAAATCACTCTGAATGTTAACCATTTGAACAGGTGACATAAATTGCAAGGAAGCTGTTTATCGGTTCAAAAAAAGTTGTTTGTTTTGTAAATAACAAAATTATATTTAAAACAAAAAAAGGACAAAACCTGTCACTTCCTCAGTTGTAAGTCCACTTCCAGATGGGGCAAAAAAAAAAATGGCAAGTTATTTAAATCAGGGGTCTGCAACCCTGACAACTTTAAGACTTGTGGGCTTCAGCTCCCAGAATTCCTCAGCCAGTCTCCATTTTGTTTGTTAGATTTAAGACAGGGGTCTTCAAACTTGGCCCTTTTATGATTTGTGGACTTCAACTCCCAGAATTCCTCAGCCAGCCTCCATTTTGTTTGTTAGATTTAAGACAGGGGTCTTCCAACTTGGCCCTTTTATGACTTGTGGACTTCAGCTCCCAGAATTCCTCAACCGTGGGGATGCTGGAACGGTCATAAGTGTGAAAAAAAACCCAGTTATAAGTCACTTTTTTCAGTGCCTTTGTAACTTGGAACGGTCACTAAATGAATGGAAAAGTCATGGATTACCTGTAATCTCAATTAATTAAAAGTTATTCCTGAATAAGTTAGAATAATTAACCAGTGGAACTCCTTGCCTCCAAAAGTTGTGAATGTTCCAACACTGGATGTTTTTAAGAAGAGACCATTTGTCTGAAATGTCTGAGCAGGGGGTTGGACTAGAAGACCTCCAAGGTTCCTTCCAACATCATTACTATTACTAATTATTATTATTACTATTATTATTATTACTACTACTGCTACTATTATTATTATTACTACTGCTGCTACTACTACTACTACTACTACTACTATTATTATTATTATTATTATTATTATTATTATTATTATTATTATTATATTGAGGTAGGAGAAAATGGCCGCCAAACTTGGGAGAGAAGGTTAAATATTCATAGGTATTTTACTTGCGCAGAGGCCCAGAATTTGAATGGACATCCTTGTATCTTACTCGATGGAATATTTAAAGCCCTATCAATTATGATGATAATGATGGTGGTGACATTTTCCCAGGGAAGACAAGTGCAAACTGACATTCCAAGCCCTTATAAAGTTAATCTCTTGTTTCAGAATAATAATGTTTTTCATTTTCTCTTACCATAGGTCACAGTCAGACAATATCATAAGCCCAGAAGGGGTAGGGATATAAAAAAAAATGATCGATATTTTACTTAGTCAACCTTGGAGTAAACATTAGTGTAAAAAAAATAATTGGGAGAAAAAGAGAATAGTGGACCGTAACCCTGGCGAAGTAATATAATAACATTATTATTATTTCGTTGATTAGACAAACGTAGACGTTATTACTTTCGCTAAACTTTTAACACGTACATTTTTTTTTTTTTTATCCCAATTTTCTAGTACTCCAAACACAAATAACTGTAGGGCAGCAGATGACATTTGTCAAATATTGCTTTTTTTTTTTTTAATATCAAGAGATCTCAGTCACTATGGTCACAATTGTGTTTTCCTATACTCTTTTTTCCTTGCACACAACACTCACTCTCACACACATTCTCTCTCTCTCTCTCTCTCTCTCTCTCTCTCTCTCTCTCTCTCTCTCTCTCTCTCCATACATACATACATACATACATACATACATACATACATACATACATACACACACACACAAACACACACATATACATACACATACATACACATACACATACACACAGAGAGAGAGAGAGAGAGAGAGAAGAAAAGTGCAAAATATAGAAAATATAGAAATATAGAAATATTTTACTAAGAGAAATATTTCTTTCTTTCTGGAAAATACAGTATCTTAATATGAGAAGAACAGAAATCTCTACTTCCTCAGTGAAGTGCTTATTGGCCAGATTTCATAGCTGTTTGTTTGTTTATTAGATTTTTATCCAACCTTTATTACTTTATAACTATCTTAAGGTGGTGAATATACATTATACTCCTTCCTCATCCTATTTTCCCCAAAACAATAAATCTGTGAGGTGCATTGGGCTGAGAGAGAAGGTGACTGGCTCAAAGTCACCTTTTCATGGCTAAGACGGGACTAGAACTCACCGTCTCCTGGGGATTGGCTCAAAGTCACCCAGCTGGCTTTCATGGCTAAGGCGGGACTAGAACTCACCGTCACCTGGTTTCTAGGCCAGCACCCTAACCACTATACCAGGGTTAGGCAACCTTGGCTCTTTTATGACTCATGGACTTCAACTCCCAGAATTCCTGAGCCACCCATGCTGAGGGGAAAGGGAGAGGTTTCCAAGCTGAGCCACGGCGGCTCAGGAATTCTGGGAGTTGAAGTCCACGAGTCATAAAAGAGCCAAGGTTGCCTAACCCTGCACTATATCAAACGATCTCTGTTTACTTTAAGAATTTGAGAAGATTCATATAAAGAGTCTATTTCATCCCGTCTTTCTGCTCCCCTAACATCTCTTGGAAACCTTTAACCAAAGCAGAAATGTAATGATTTCCAAACAGTTCTTCTCTTTAACCATCATTCAAAATTATGACGGACTTTAAAAAAACCATTTGCGATCTATCCTATAGAAATATTTACTAAGAGAAATATTTCTTTCTTTCTGTAAAATACAGTATCTTAATATGAGAAATTACTGGTCACACGATCACACGATCTCATTTTTAATTAAGTATGTATATATGTTAGTATTTTATTCAATTGTCAGCCGCCCTGAGTCCGTAAGGAGAAGGGCGGGATATAAATGCAATTAATAAATAAATAAATAAATAATAAATTTTGGATGCTTGGCAATCAGCTCGCATTTATGACCGGTTGTAGTCACGTGACTTCTACTTATGACATTTTTGCTGGTTTGGGGCTTTTCTTGCCCACTTGAAAGAATGGATTTGCTTCATGACCATTTGATTTGCTTAACGACCATGTGGCTCGATTTACGACTGCGCCGACTCACTTTACCTTCGTGGTAAAAAAAAATGGTTGCAAAATCAAATCCAGTCACAGGGTGTCTCTCCTTACAAACCGCAATGACTTATGACCGAAATTCCAGACTCCATTGTGGTCGTAAATTGAGGATTACCCTCTATGCCCCAAAATTGAGATCATGTATGAAATGAAAGTAACGACAATTTTTTCTCTTTTCCAGGCATTCATTACCAGCCTCAGCGGACGTTGCTTCTTCCGAATAGTACGGCAGGTGAGAGAGGTACCACGAAAACATGAAATATTCAGCTCCATTAAGGTAATGCAATGCAAAATGTAGAATTTGGTCGTGAAAATATAAAGAGAAATATTCTTGCGCTGGAAATGCCTAATGTGCAGTTAGAGACAGAATTATACGGCCCTGGAGAATTATTAAAAGCACATAACAGCGTTATTCAAAGAAAAGTGCCTCTTCTGATAGCGGAGATGCCACCAGATACAAGGCTAGAGCAATAAAGGCTATTAAAATGCATGAGGCAGATTCTGGTTATGGGAGAGATTTAATTGGAGCTCTCCTCCTTGCCTCCACCCCGGTAATCTTTCTACTGTATTATTTTTTTAAAAAAAAAACTTTTCTTTTTTAAATCCTGAACTAAGAGGAAGAATCCAACTTTCCCATCATCGCTGCCTTCTCCTGAGAGGTGGGTCTTCACATAATATATCTGAAGTAGGGTAACTGGAGCCTGATGAGTTTCTAAAGTTGAGACCCTAGAAAGGATGCAGAAAAGAGCAACTAAGATAATTAGGAGGCTGGGGCCTAAAAGATACAAAGAACAATTGCAGGAATTAGGTATTTTATGTCTAGGTCAGGGGTAGGCAACCTTGGCTCTTTTATGACTCATGGATTCAACTGGTTTCAACTCCTGGCTGGCTCAGGAATTCTGGGAGTTGAAGTCCACGAGTCATAAAAGAGCCAAGGTTGCCTACCGTGGTCTAGGTAAATGAAAATAAGAACCACGGGTGACATCATAGCAGTGTTCCAATATCTAAGGGATTGCCACAAAGAAGACGGGGTCAACCTCCAAAGCACCTGAAGGCAGGAGAAGAAGCAACGGATGGAAACTCATCAAGGAGAGAAGCAACACAGAACTAAGGAGAAATTTCCTGACAGTGACAACAATTAATCAGTGGAATGGCTTGCCTCCAGACGTTGTGGGCGGCTCCATCACTGAAGGTTTTGGACAACCACTTGTCTGAAATGCCATAAGGTTTCCTGACTGAGCAGGGGGTTGGACTAGCAGACCTCCAAGGTCCCTTCCAATTCCGACATTCTGATCATCGGTGCCTTGAGTGAAAACTCTAGGTTGATCTGTTTGATGATGTATTGGTTTCTTTTCTTGGCTGTCCGTGGTCTTCTTAGGAGTCTTCCCCAACACCAAAGTTCAACAGAGTCAACACTTTTTCTATCTCGCTTCTTTAAGGTCCAACTTTTACTTCAGTGGTTTCACAAGGAGACTATGCTCTCCTATCCACATTCACGAAGGGTATCACATCCTTGCATATCATCCTTGTATCTCTTGTATATCAGAATTCCTAAAGGCCAAATTCCTCAAGTGTCCTGAACTGCGTAATTCACTCCTGATTGTGGATTCAGCAATATAACATTGTTGTTCAGTCGGATTCAGTACAGGTTGAGAAGTGTTTGGGGTACCTAGTATCGTGCGGTCCAGGGGGACAGGAAGTAACAGAGGATCTCAAACGGGTTTAAGCACAAGTAACACAACTACTTGATAGATTGATAGAGTAGGAGAAGAGGAAAACGGAAGGTAGAAAGGGTTGCAGCCTCAGAAGAGGTTCCTCAAAGAGAAGAGTAAACCTGGCTGAAGTATTTGAGCTTCAGATTCCGTATCTGGGGTTGATTTCCTTTAGTTTTGATCTCCTCGCAGTCTATGGCAGGGCTTTTCAACCTTTTCACCCATTGTACCACTTTTAGGATATGGCAACATCTGAGGACCACCAGTCGCCTAGCAAGGTGTCAAAAACTTGATGAACAAAAAAAAAAAAAAAAGAGGAAAAAACTGATGATGTACAGGTAGTCCTCGACTTACAACAGTTTGCTTAGTGACTGTTCGAAGTTACAATGGCACTGAAAAAAGTGCCCCCCAAGCCACAGCCGAGCAAGACACCTGCCTGCCCACCCGGCGGCGCTCTTCCTCCTGTCCGAGGTTTTCATTGTTGTGAGCATTTCTGTTGGGGATTGGCAGTGGGGGTGGGGTGGGGGGGTGTTTCGTTTTTATTCCCCCCCCCATCTGCTGGGTGGTTGCAGCAGGTTTTGGTCACTTCACATGACCCTGGGACACTGTGACCGTCATAAATATGAATCAATTGCCAAGCATCTGAATGTAAATCACAAGACCCTGGAGATGCTGCAGCATTCCAGCTGATCGGCGCTTCTTCTGGGCTCAGCAGAAGCGCCAGGATCAGCACTGAGCTCCAGCTGGAGCCTGGCACTGATCCTGGGGCTTCCGCTGAGCCCTGACAGCCCTGCAGCTCCAGCCATCTCTCGCTCAGGCTTGTGCGGTGCTGCCACCGGTTCAGCTCATTCCCCTCCCCCGCTACCACTTTTCTAGGATGGTCGCGTACCACCTGCCAGGTGCCAATGTACCACAGGTGGTACCTGTACCACTGGTTGAAAAGCCCTGGTCTATGGGACTCTCAAAAGAGTCTTCTGCAGCACTTCACTTTTGAAAACGTCAATTCTTCAGCGCTCAGCCTTCCTTATGGTCCAACTCTCACAGCCATACATTGCTACTGGGAATTCCATAGCTTTGACTATGTGGACTTTTGTCGGCAAGGTGATGTCTCTGCTTTTTAATATACTGCCTTAGGTTTGCCATCGCTTTCCTCCCAAGGAGCAAATGTCTTTTAATTTCATGGCTGCAGTCACCATCTGCAGTGATCTTGGAGCCCAAGAAAGTAAAATCTGTCACTGCTTCCATTTTCTTCCCCTTTGGGTTTGCTAGGAAGTGATGGGACCGGATGCCAGGATCTTCGTGTTTTTTTTTAATGTTGGTTTCAAGCCAACATTTCCACTCTCCTCTTTCATCCTCATCAAGAGGCTCTTTAGTTCCTCTTCGCTTTCTGCCACTCAATAAAACATGGAAAAGCATTATCTTTATTGACAGCGGGAAATAAGATGTCTCTCCAAAAGATGTGGAGGATCAAAACAAAGTGCTCTTCTGAACCGTTGGGGTCATCTTCTGCCTATCATTCCTGATCTATAAATGAGGACACCATACTGCCCTCAGCAAGCTGACAGCAGTTTTCTTCCTTTGCCAAAATCAATCCAGATATCCTGAGCCGAAGCGAAATAATTATTGGCGACAATAACATTGGCCCGCTGACAAGAAACAATGATGGGATGGGATGGGATGGGATGGGATGGGATGGGATGGGATGGGATGGAATAGACTAGACTAGACTAGACTAGACTAGACTAGACTAGACTAGACTAGACTAGACTAGACTAGAATAGAATAGAATAGAATAGAATAGAATAGAATAGAATAGAATAGAATAGAATAGAATAGAATATAATAGAATAGAATAGAATAATAGGAGCTGGAAGGGACCTTGAAGGTCTTCTAGACAATCACCTAAATATGAGCCAGCAGTGTGCTTCAGCTGCCAAAAAGGCCAACACAGTGCTGGGCTTCATTAACAGAGGGATAGATTCAAGATCATGTGAAGTGTTAATACCACTTTACAATGCCTTGGTAAGGCCACACTTGGAATACTGCATCCAGTTTTGGTCACCACGATGTAAAAAAGATGTTGAGACTCTAGAAAGAGTACAGAGAAGAGCAACAAAGATGATCAGGGGACTGGAGGCTAAAGCATATAAGGAACAGCTGCTGGAATTGGGTAGTTTAATGAAGAGAAGGACAAGGGGGGACATGATAGCAGTGTTCCAATATCTCAGAGGCTGCCCCAAAGAAGAGGGAGTCAAGCTATTCTCCAAAACGCCGGAAGGCAGGACAAGAAGCAACGGATGGAAACTAATCAAGGAGAGAAGCAACCTAGAACTAAGGAGAAACTTCCTGACAGTGAGAACAATTAACCAGTGGAACAACCTGCCTCCAGAAGCGTTGAATGCTCCAACACAGGAAGTTTTTAAGAAGAGACTGGACAGCCATTTGTCTGAAATGGTATAGGGTTTCCTGCCTGAGCAGGGGGATGGATTAGATGACCTCCAAGGTCCATTTCAACTTATTATTATTATTATTATTATTATTATTATTATTGTTGTTGTTGTTGTTGTTGTTGTTGTTGTTATTGTTCTGGAACTGTGGTACTTGAATGCTCTTCAAGTCATGAGAAGAAGGATCCATGAAGGGAGCCAAAACACCAAAGGATTTTTCCCTTCCAACTTTATCATCATCATCATCATCATCATCATCATCATCATCATCATCATCATCATCATCATCATCATCATTATCATTATTATTATTATTATTATTATTATTATTATTATTATTATTATTATTATTATTATTATTATTATTATTATACCATTTCAGACAAATGACTGTCTAGTCTCTTCTTAAAAACCTCCAGTGATAAAGCACCTACAATTTCTGAAGGCAAGCTGTTCCACTGGTTAATTCTTCTCACTGTTAGGAAATTTCTCCTTAATTTCAGGTTGCTTCTCTCCTTGGTTAGATTTCACCCATTGCTTCTTGTCCTGCCCTCTGGTGCTTTTGGAAAATAAGTCGACCTCCCCCCCCCTCTTCTTTGTGGCAGTCCCTCAAATACTGGAATACCACTATCCTGTCCTAGATGATAGCAGTATTTCTTTTCTTTCTTTTCTCTAGACCAGTCATACCCAAATCCTGCAACTGTTCTTCATATGGTTTAGTCTTTCATCATCTTAGTTGCTCTTCTCTGCACCCTTTCCAGTGTCTCAACATCTTTTGTGTAATGTGGTGACCAAAACTGGATTCAGTATTCCCGGTGTGGCCTTACTAAGGTTTTTCTGAAACTAGTTTTGAAATACCTTCGGCAACTAAGCTAGATGCTCACAGAGAAAGATTTATTTTTAGGCAATGAATCACCAAAGTTTGGATAAGATTTGGACGCAAAAAACTCTTTGAAGCACATAATCTCAGGGGTTGCCACAAAGAAGAGGGAGTCAAGCTATTCTCCAAAGCGCCTGAAGGCAGGACAAGAAACAACGGATAGAAACTAACCAAGGAGAGAAGCAACCTAGAACTAAGGAGAAACCTCCTGACAGTTAGAACAATTGATCAGTGGAACAACCTGCCTCCAGAAGCGGTGAACGCGCCAACCCTGGAAGTTTTTAAGAAGAGACTGGACGGCCATTTGTCCGAAAGGGCATAGGGTTTCATGCCTGAGCAGGGGGTTGGACTAGAAGACCTCCAAGGTCCCTTCCAACTCTGTTATTCTATTCTGTTGGAAAACATTCAAACAGCTTCAAAACTACAACTGCAAGCAGCAACTGTATCCTTGGTGGGAAGTCATCGTGACTTGATGAGGACTAGCTTGCCCCAAAATGTGTCCTTCGAGATTCCAAATGTGCGTGATCAGGTTTTTGATCGCGCCATCCTTTTCTTTCCAAAGTGGGGTGAGAAATTGACGAGGCCTAAAGAAATTATACAAAGCTGCCTGGAATTCCACTCGAAGCTAGAAGATGTAGAGTTCAAGATCTATGTCAATTCCCTGTACAATATATTTCTTTGGCTAGCCTTGGTCATGTTATGTTGTGGTTCATCCATGCCTTTGATCACGTTCTAAAGCAGTCGCCTCTAGTAATTCAAAGCTCACCTCCGCCTTGGCCTATCTGACTTGAGCTTTTACTTTTAAATAATTAAATCATCAAAGCTGCAGATCAAGCTGGGCCTTTTTAAAAGAAGGGGAAGAAGGGAATAGTAAGTCACCTCTGGCTGGTTTTCAGAAAATCTGATAAATGTATCCATAGAGTCACCAGAAGAAGATCTCGTGAGATTCTTACCTGTATGTTCATATCTGGAAGACCAACTTCTTCCATTAGAATAGAATAGAATAGAATAGAATAGAATAGAATAGAATAGAATAGAATAGAATAGAATAGAATCAGAAATGGATAGGATAGGATAGAATCAGAAATGGATAGGATAGGATAGGATAGGATAGGATAGGATAGAAACTATGAAATGGAATAGAATAGAATAGAATAGAATAGAAACTATGAAATGGAATAGAATAGAATAGAATAGAATAGAATAGAATAGAATAGAATAGAATAGAATAGAATAGAATAGAATAGAATAGAAACTATGAAATGGAATAGAATAGAATAGAATAGAATAGAATAGAATAGAATAGAATAGAATAGAATAGAATAGAATAGAATAGAAACTATGAAATAGAATAGAATAGAATAGAATAGAATAGAAACTATGAAATAGAATAGAATAGAATAGAATAGAATAGAACTGGGAGGGACCTTGGAGGTCTTCTAGTCCAGCCCCCTGCTCAAGCAGGAGAACCGATACCATCTCAGACAGGTGAATGTCCAGTCTCTTCTTAAAAAACTCCAGTGATGGAGCGCCCACGATTTCTGAAGGCAAAGCTGTTCCATTGGTTGATTTGTCCTCCGTCAGGAAGTTTCTCCTTAGTTCCAGGTTGCTTCTCTCCTTGATCAGTTTCCATGCTTGATCCCAGAAAGGGGATGTTAAACAAGAACTAATCATCTGGGAAAATCCACAATTACTTCTGCAGTGAGATCCAAGCAGTTTGAGATCAGATGTTGCTATGCAGCTAGGCTAACACTCATTGCAGAACAGAATCATTTTTAGACCATTTTAGACCATTAGACCATTAAGCCTGCCCAGATATTCCCTCCAGCTTGTAGTGGCTCACATGATTAGAATGCTCGGTTGACGATCAGCAAGCCCAGTGGTGGGATTCAAACGTGTAAACAACCAGGTGGATGCCGCTTCCGGAAGTCCGTTCTGTGCCGCTTCCGGAAGTCCGTTCTGTGCCGCTTCCGGAAGTCCGTTCTGTGCCTGGGCAACAAAAAAATTAGCTGTCGGTTCTGCCGAACTGGTGTGAACTGGCTGAATCCCACCACTGAGCAAGACTGTGTTCAAGACCCAACTACTGCTGTGGGATGGGGTGAGCTCCTGTCCTTCACTCCAGCTCCTGCTCTCTTGGCAATTCAAAAGCATGCAAACATGAGTAGATAAATAGGTACCACTTCAAGTGGGCATATTAACAGGGACATGAAAGGGTCCCCCAACTGGGTGTTGTGTCCCCACCCCGGGCAATGGTGATGTCACCGGCTAATCCTTTCAATCTGGAAGCACTTCAGTGCTTCCAACATGAAAGCAACAGCAAGAGCTTGCATTCTCCTCAGTTTTGCCATCCCTGTTCTATAGGTAGTCCTTGACTTACAACCATTTGTTTTGAAGTTGCAGCAGCACTGCGGGAAAAAGTGACTTATGACCGGTCCTCGTATTTATGACCATCACAGCATCCCCATAGTGATGTGTGATCATCATCCGGGCACTTGGCAACCAGCACGTATTTACAATGGTTGCAGTTCTCCTGGGATTATGTGACCATCTGCAACCTTTCCAACAAGCCAAGTCAATGGGGCAAGTCAGGTTTGTTTAACAACTGCATGATTCACTTAACAACTGCAGTGATTTGCTTAACAAGGGTCATAAAATCATAAAAAAATCATAAAATCCCTTAGCCATCTTGCTTACCAATGGAAATTCTGATCCCGGTCGTGGTTATAAGTCAAGGTTATCTTCTCCAAAGCCCCTGAAGGCAGGACAAAAAGCAATGGATGGAAACTAATCAAGGAGAGAAGCAACTTAGAACTAAGGAGAAATTTCCTGACAGTGAAAACAATTAATCAGTGGAACGACTTGCCTCCAGAAGTTGTGGGTGTTGGAATTCATTGTTGAAATATATTTCTATGCAACAACTACCCTGGTATTCTGTCAGTAGGTGGCAGTGTTTACAAGTTTGGCTCTATGGTATATATATGCTCTTTTTTGTTCTAAGTAGAGTTTCCCATTTCCTGCTACAGTTAAGCGGTTGAGCAGTAAAGCACATGGTGACTGTACTGTTTGTTTGCCTTGTGGTGCTGTATATAAACAGAATTTCTAACAGTGGGTGCCCCAGCATGGGAGGTTTTTCAGAAGAGATTGGACAGCCATTGTCTGAAATGATATAGGCTTCCCTGCTTGAGCAGGGGGTTGGACTAGAAGACCTCCAAAGTCCCTTCCAACTCTGTGATTCTGTTATTCTACCTGGTATTCCCATTTCTGAGCATAAATCCCTTTGAACATAATAAGATTTGCTTTGGAACCGATCTCGGTAGGACCCCTTGTGCAATGCACTCAAATCAAACCAAACACTTAATGAATCAAACATGATTATGTAATTTGCCGACATCCCTAGTCCCTTCCGTAGGAGTTCCGAGGAGGTCTCTCGGTCACACTAGCAGATGGGACGTAAGAGTTCGTGTAGATATTACCCTTACTTTAAATTACGTTCCGGAAACTACTTCTACATGTCTACCTATGTCTACCGAGAAGGATTGTCCGACCGAAGGTTGACAAATCCCGGTACATTCTATGTGTCACGACCTCTTTTCGCAACGTCTCTCAAAGCACTCCTTGATTAATCCAGCACTGACTTTGGCTTTATTATTTCAGACCGCGGAGTGACACGCAAAACCCATCCTGAGAAATGCATTTTGGTCGCTGAACCGTTTTTCATTTTTCTCAAAGATCCTTCCTTGCATGTTTCGTCAGAGCATTAAAGCCTGTCTTCCTTCTTCTTGAACTAAAAGCTTACAGGGTCTTTAAACTGAGTATTTGCATCACCTGCATTTAATGGGATCTACCATTGGCAGCAAATGCACTTAACCTACTGGGGGAGTTTTGACATGGTGCCTTACAGCCAATGCCACGATCGTAAGAAGCCCACGCGTGTCTCCTGACCTATTTACACCACTCTAGTTTCTGAATCCACTTTAGTCAGAAGGTAAAGTGCCGCTTTCATTCATAAACATCTGCTGTGTTTTTCCAAGTGTCGGGGCAACGATTGGGTGCCCAGGCAACTGGTTCTTTTGGATCCAGGGATAATAAGCACACCAGTAAATAAAGAGATTTTAAGCTTTGTTATTAACAAAAAGCATAACATAAAAAGCACACAGACCAAGCTGTCAGGTGCGAAGAATCAGGACCACACGTTAAGTTCCAGTCAAGCTGATTTATTGCTCGTGCCTACACATAAATATCTAGTCAACTAATGATCAACTCTACATTGACCCTAGATAAGAGTTAACAGATTTCAAAAGGCGTCTACGACAACTCAACACAGCCAACTCGTCATGGTCAACTTTCCAGGGGATAGCTCGCCACAGGACAAGAGTTACACTAATATCGAAGAAATAGTGGAATACAATCATTAAGGAAAAGATGCCAAAGGAGGGACAACAGGAAATGGGAATGAGAAAAATTGTAATATAATTTTTTAAAAACTATTTTAAATAATTAAAATTGAACTGTTGAATTGTCCTGCAGTGAGCTGTCCTATGACGAGTTGGCCATAGTGAGTTGAGTGTGTGGCAAGCTATGAGCCAGCCGTGTGCAGCAGCAACCAAAAAAGCTGATACAATCCTGGCTTGCATAAACAGAGGCATAGAATCAAGATCACGCGAAGTACTAGTACCGCTTTATAAAACCTTAGTAAGGCCACACCTGGAATACTGCAGCCAATTTGGGTCACCATATCATAAAAAAGATGTTGAGAGTTTGGAAAAAAATTCAGAGAAGAGCAACTAAGATGATCCAAGGCCTGGAGACTAAAATATGTGAAGAACGGCTGCAGGACTTGGGTTTGGCAAGTCTAAAGAGAAGAAGAAATAGGGGAGACATGATAGCAGTCTTCCAGTATCTGAGGGGCTGCCACAAGACAGAGGGGGCCAGGTTGTTCACCAGAGCACCAGAGGGAAGGACGAGAAACAATGGTTGGAAACTGATCAAAGAGAGAAGCAACCTGGAATTAAGGAGAAACTTCCTGACAGCGAGGACAATTAACCAGTGGAACAGCTTGCCTCCAGAAATTGTGGGCGCTCCATCACTGGAGACTTTTTAAGAAAAAGCTGGCTGTAGTGAATTGTCCATTCCAATTCAAAAAAGGTTGGACTTAGATTGCTTTTAGGAACATAATGATTCCTGGCTGGTTCCTCTCTTGACTCTGCCTCCAGGCTCTGACTGCCCTTCTCCTACATCAGCAAGATAATGCCCAAATCTCTTACAGGCTGTCATTGCTTTAGGAATGACAGCAGAGGTACCCCAGGGTGCCATTTTCTCCCCATGGTAATGTGGGAAGTCAGCCCCCCCCCCAGAGAAGGAAATATTAAAAGGGCAGAAACATATATTTCCTCAAAGATTCTTAAAGAGGCAGAAAAGCATGCCCAGTTTTCTTAATAGTCCCAAGTCTCCCTCCCCCCAAGCAGAAACCAGCTCTGTAGAAATGCAGATATAAATAATCCAGGAAGGTTGGAGGCCCCCAGCTAGAAGTTTAGGAAGACAAAGACACCTAAAATCTACACACCCCAAACTCTAAGACAGGACATAATAGGATTAACCCACAGATGTCAAAGGGACACAGGTCAAAATACATGACACAGGAAATACAAAGCCTCAAACAGGAACAGGAAACAACCTCAGGAGCCCCAGAGGGTATAAAAACCCATTCCCTACATATGCTCCCTCTCTCTTCTTCCAGAGCCATCTTTCTGTCTGGCTCTCCTCTTCAATAAACTGCAACCTTCTTTCTAAAGCAGTCTTCATGTTTGTTTATTCCCGGCTTGGACTGAACCATGATGAAGACTTTTCCTTCAACAGTAACTAATGGTAGTTTCTGGGAAGAAGCTCTCCATTTGCAAAAACACCCCATTTTTTTTTATCAAAACCCAGCATCGTGACTTCCTGGCCTTTGCTATGGCCAGAAGACAGCAAGGGCTGACCTTGACTCTGAGATGGGAATCAAAAGCCTGAGACTTTCACAGCAAGGGAAATTTTGAACCTACGTGGAGATTTCCTCCCTTTCTCCTTTTTTCAGCAAGCAAGGGTGAAAAACAAGTAGCCCGGCTCAGAATGATCTCTACGCTTCTATTCCTTTTTTGTAATATGAAGGAGAAATGAAAATATGTCACTAACTCCTCACAATAATCATGGTCTTCTGCATTTCCACTACAAGATGTTCCATCTCTGGGTAAAGACAATAATAATAATAATAATAATAATAATAATAATAATAATAATAATAATAATAATAATAATAATAATAATAATAGTAATAATAATAATAATAATAATAATAATAATAATAATAATAATAATAATAATAATAATAATAATAATAATAATAATAATAGTAAAGTTGGAAAGGACCTTGAAGGTCATCTAGTCCAACCCCCTGTTCAGGCAGGAAACCCTATACCATTTCGGACAAATGGCTGTCCAGTCTCTTCTTAAAAACTTCCTGTGTTGGAGCATTCAACGCTTCTGGAGGCAGGTTGTTCCACTGGTTAATTGTTCTCACTCTCAGGAAGTTTCTCCTTAGTTCTAGGTTGCTTCTCTCTTTGGTTAGTTTCCATCCGTTGCTTCTTGTCCTGCCCTCAGGCGCTTTGGAGAATAGCTTGACTCCCTCTTCTTTGGGGCAGCCCCTGAGATATTGGAACACTGCTATCATGTCCCCCCTCGTCCTTCTCTTCGCTAAACTAGACATACCCAATTCCAGCAACTGTTCCTTATATGTTTTAACCTCCAGTACCCTAATCATCTTTGTTGCTCTTCTCTGTACTCTTTCTAGAGTCTCAACATCTTTTTTACATCGCGGTGACCAAAACTGGATGCAGTATTCCAAGTGTGGCCTTACTAAGGCATTGTAAAGTGGTGTTAATACTTCACGTGATCTTGATTCTATCCCTCTGTTAATGCAGCCTAGCACTGTGTTGGCCTTTTTGGCAGCTGCAGCACACGGCTGGCTCCTATTTAGGTGATTGTCCACTCGGACTCCGAGGTCCCTCTCACAGTTACTACTATTATTAATTGGTAAACAGTTAGAAGCTCTCTCTGTATTGATGATGGACGTGGGTATTTGAGGACAGAATGCTAACA
>NW_015389935.1:24911-28026 GCF_001527695.2 Protobothrops mucrosquamatus
ATACTCACACAGCAAGTTTTCCATCCCGTGACATTACAAGAATTACAGATAACTACAAGCAACCTGTATTGATTGTGTTAATGCTAATGTCACTTTTCTCCTGAGAATCCCCGTGTGACTTACATCGTCTTTCCTCTTCCATTTTATCTTCACAACAATCCTTAAGTAAGCTCAATGGCCAAATGAATATTTGATCGCTGTAATTAGAGCGTTGGAGGTGAGCAACCTGGACTTTTTTTGGGTGGTGGAAAAGACAATATAGATTAGAATATGCATAGTATGCTGGACTTTAGAGGGAGAAAAAAGAATAGAATAGAACAGAACAGAATAGAATAGTTGGAAGGGAACTTGGAGGTCATCTAGTCCAACCCCCTACTCAGGCAGGAAACCCTATACCATTTCAGACAAATGGCTATCCAGTCTTTTCTTAAAAACTTCCAGTGTTGGAGCATTCACAGCTTCTGGAGGCAGGTTGTTCCACTGGTTAATTGTTCTAACTGTCAGGAAGTTTCTCCTTAGTTCTAGGTTGCTTCTCTCTTTGGTTAGTTTCCATCCGTTGCTTCTTGTCCTGCCTTCAGGCGCCTTGGAAAATAGCTTGACTCCCTCTTCTTTGTGCCAGCCCTTGAGATACTGGAACACTTCTATCATGTCCCCCCTTGTCCTTATTTTCATTAAACTAGACATACCCAATTCCAGCAACCTTGTTTATATGTTTTAGACTCCAATTGTAGTGAGGGAAACAGAGAACATGCATTGGGTAGCTGCCGTTTCACATTTTTGACATTATTTTTTCATTTTTTTTTGCCAATTTGGACCATAGTATTACATGAACATACTGAACTAAATTACCAACGAACTGGCAATGAACTCGGTTACCAAACTCAACAACCAAGAATGTTTGTTTGTTAGATTTATGTGCTGCCCATCTTGTCTAGAGGCGACACTGGGTGGCTTACAAAGATTAAAAACTGGTAAATGTTAAAACGATAAAACAATCTATACAAATAAAAATGTAAATCTTCGTTTGTTCAAAATCTTAAATCTCCGAAAGTTCTTCACCGATTGCTTTGAAATTTTGATACAATGTTGCATTCGAATACGCACGTGTTTCTATATACCTATATTATATAGATGTCACACCTGTGACAGGTAAAAACATCCTTTTTTAAAAAACAGCGCCATCTGTTGGCTGAGTGAACGAGAGCCACAGCAACGGGTGGCTGGGTACAGCTAGTAAATAATAAAATGATATCCTAGAGACGCTTTTTCCCAAAGGCAACTGGATGTTCCTTTTTTTCCCCCCCTTGAAAATATTTTTCTTCTCATCCAAGAATTCTTCTTCAGTTCATGGATGAAAAGCAAAATGTTTTCGAGGGAAAAAAACCAAGAAAGTCCACCATCAAACAACCACAGGTCCTCGGGAAGGGCTCGATAAGCAGACAAAAAATGCCAAATCCAATGTCTATTTCTCAGGGAGAATCAATCAGAAAGTGCCCCATCTGCAGTTCAACGTTTGTTCAACCCAATTAAAAATATAAGCCAAATCCACTGTTTCTTCTAAATCATTTCCTCCCGAGAAGCAGGTGGTTATTTAGGACTTTACCCTGCTCGCCGTCCAAAAAACTTTCAGGCTGAGCTCAAGGTTCAGAAAGGATTGTGATAGGAGAAAATCAATTTCATGCCTTTTTCCTGGTCCTCCCCTGAGTCCTTCCAGACATTTTAATACAAGCCAAGATGTTGTGATGAATGGAGAGCAGCATTCTGCTGTTTGCCGTTGTTCCCACGTGGAAACGTACAACTTGTTCACAACCTGATTCAGAGCAGATTTAGGATACATCTGAACGGTGCAGGTGTCAATCTGAACGGTGCAGGTGTCAATCGGTCTCAGCCAATGCTGGTTGTGTCTTGCTAACCCTTCCACAAGGATTAGCTGTTGCGACTCTAGAAAGAGCACAGAGAAGAGCAACAAAGATGATTAGGGGACTGGAGGCTAAAACATATAAGGAGCCGTTGCTGGAATTGGACTAGGAGGGACATGATAGCTGTCTTCCAATATCTCAGGGGCTGCCCCAAAGAAGAGGGAGTCAAGCTATTCTCCAAAGCACCTGAAGGCAGGACAAGAAGCAATGGATGGAAACTAATCAGGGAGAGAAGCAACCTAGAACTAAGGAGAAACTTCCTGACAGTTAGAACAATTAACCAGTGGAACAACCTGCCTCCAGAAGCGGTGAATGCTCCAACACTGGAAGTTTTTAAGAAGAGGACAACAATTTATCTGAAATGGTATTCTATTCTATTCTATTCTATTCTATTCTATTCTATTCTATTCTATTCTATTCTATTCTATTCTATTCTATTCCATTCCATTCCATTCCACTCCACTCCACTCCACTCCACTCCACTCCACTCCACTCCACTCTACTCTACTCTACTCTACTCTACTCTACTCTACTCCACTCCACTCCACTCCACTCCACTCTACTCTACTCTACTCTACTCTACTCTACTCTACTCTACTCTACCCTACCCTACCCTACCCTACCCTACCCTATCCTATCCTATCCTTGCAAAGCCAGTTCACCATCCTTGAAGATGTTTCACCTCTCATCCAAGAAGCTTCTTCAGTTCTGGAGTCACTGAACAATCACTAAAAAAAGCACCTTTGGGACAACCATGAAAAAGCACCTTTGGGACAACCATAACCTGGAGGACTGAGAATCTCCATAGACATGAGCAATAGATCTTCAGAATAGAATAGAATATGGGATGGAATGGAATAGGATAGGATAGGATAGGATAGGATAGGATAGGATAGGATAGGATATGGGATGGAGTGGAATAGAATATGGAATAGAATAGAACAACACATCTTGTCCTTTCAATCTAATTTTAACTTGGGACAATGTTGAATGCTTGGGACTACTGTAATGCTCTCTACATGGGGCTCCCTTTGAGGAGCACCCGGAGGCTTCAACTGGTCCAGAATGCGGCCGCGCGGGCGGTGTTGGGAGGGACTCGTCACTCCCATGTAACACCGCTGTTGCGCGAGCTGCACTGGCTGCCAGTGGCCTTCCGGGTGCGCTTTAAGGTGTTAGTTACCACCTTTAAAGCGCTC
>NW_015389935.1:28588-31601 GCF_001527695.2 Protobothrops mucrosquamatus
TGATTCCGGATCGCCTGACTTTCCGCCGCGCCCTCAAGACATGGCTTTTCCAGCAAGCGGGCCTGGCCTAGGGAGGATTTTAAATCGGGTTCATTTTTAGAAAATTTTAAATGTCACAACTTAAAATATTTGGGTTTTAATTGGTTTTATTCGGCGGGGATTGTGGGTTTGTTTTTGTTTTAAAAAAATGTTGTGAGCCGCCCTGAGTCCTTCGGGAGAAGGGCGGGATACAAATTGAATAAAATGAAAAAATGAAAAAAGTGGTTCTCTAGCGAAATTTGCAAAGACTTGGCCATTTCTAGTAGCATTCAGATGGTGATCAGGGCTTCTTCTGACCGATTCTCAAGATACACCTGCTCCAAGAAGGGCTGGATGAGTCAGTAGGCTATGTGAAGTAGTCGTATATTTGCAGTTACTGAGACAAACTATCTTTTTGTTGTCCTATTATGTCTCGGGTGCCTAGCTTCCAATCTCAACGCTCGTTAAACTATCCACCTCCTCCTTCCAATTCTTCCTGACAACATGAGAAAGCCTCACAGCTCATTGCGGTGTTAATTACAATTCAAAGCAAATCTCTTTACTGATTCAGAGACAATCTGCAGAGAAAAAGAGAGAGAACTGCAACTAAAAATCCTGCCCAACCAATTGTGGCAAAAATCACTCCAATATGACTGACCGATTGCGGTAGGCCTGCCAATGTGAGGCAGCCTTTGGACCTCACTGGTAACGCTCATGAAGAAGAGTGGGTTTTTTTGATGCGATATCTTTTCTCTCATTATAGGACATAAGATGTTGTTGGCTTTTTTTGGTCAACTGTTCTTGGGATTGCACAGACCCTTTGGGGTTTTTGATGGCCACATTCCCAAGTCATAGACAGCAGCCAGTGAAAGGTTAAACCACTTTGGACAAAGGGTTGCCCAATCTCTTTGTAAAAATACCTCCAGTGTTGGAGCACCCACAACTTCTGGAGGCAAGGCGTTCCACTGGTTAAGTCAGGGGTCTTCAAACTTGGCAACTTTAAGACTTGTGGACTTCAGCTCCCAGAATTCCTCAGCCAGTTGCCAAGTTTGAAGACCCGTGGGATAAATGTTCTCACAGTCATGAAATTTATCCTTAGCTCTAGGCTGGATCGCTCTAACAATCTTCTAGCCCTTACTTCTTGCTCTGGCCTCAAGTTCTTTGGAGAAAAGGTTGACCCCCTCTTCTCTGTGACAGACTCTCAGTTACTGGAAGACTGCTATCATATCACCTTTAGTGCTTCTATTCATTAGACTAGACACACCTGGTCCCCTCAATCATTCGTCATGTGGTTTAGCCTCCAGATCCCTTATCGCAGGGGTCTTCAAACTTGGCCCTTCGATGACTTGTGGACTTCAACTCCCGGAATTCCTCAGCCAGCGTGCCTGGCTGAGGAATTCTGGGAGTTGAAGTCCACAAGTCATCAAAGGGCCATGTTTGTAAGAGCCCTGCCTTATCAGAGTCACAGAATAAACGAGTTGGAAGGGACCTAGTCCCATCCCCCCACTCAAGCAGGGAATCCTATACCATTTCAGATAAATGGTTATCCAATCTCTCCTTAAAAGCCTCCAGTGTTGGAGCATTCACAGCATCTGAAGATAAGCTGTCCCACTGATTAATTGTTCTCACTGTCAGGAAATGTCTCCTTAGTTCCAGGTTGCTTCTCTCCTTGATTAGCCTTCAGGTGCTTTGGAGAATAGGTTGACACCCCCCCCCCCCCATCCTCTTGGTTGCTCTTCTCTGCACTCTTTTTACATTGTACTCGCAATTAGATTTTGTTCACTGCAAAAATGGTGTCAAGGTATGTCAGCCCTGTAAAGTAGTCAGACAAAATGTACATCCTTGGTTAGGGGTAGGTGAGTCTGAACTCTTAATTTGCCTTAATTATTGCTGCTTCAGCTCCTTGCTCCTATACAAAAGAGGTGTATTCTATTTCCTTGCCCTTAGTTTCTTGGAATCCCAGGTCATTCTTAATTTTGCAATTCGTTCCATGTTTGGGTGGGGTTTTTTTTCCCAATTTCTCTACACATGTATATTGCTGGATAATGAGCTGAGATTACCCTTCTGTCTTCTGATGCTACCAATTGTGGTACCACGCCAAAAATTGTGGTCCCCCCCCCCCCCACATTCCACTTCTTTTGCTTTGTATGTCTTCTGGTCCAACTATCTGCTCAAGCTTTGTATGTCTTCTGGTCCAACTATCTGCTCAAGCAGGAGACCCCATACCATTCCAGACAAATGGCTGTCCAATCTCTTCTTAAAAACCTCCAGTGTTGGAGCATTCACAACTTCTGGAGGCAGGTTGTTCCACTGGTTAATTGTTCTCAGTGATAGGAAATTTCTCCTTAGTTCTGGGTTGGTTCTCTCTTTCGTTAGTTTCCATCCGTTGCTTCTTGTTCTGCTCTGAGGTTCTTTGGAGAACAGGTTGACCCCCTCTTCTTTGGGGCAGACCCTTAGACATTGGGACACTGCTGTCATGTCACCCCTAGTCCTTTTTTTTTCATTAAAGTAGGCATACCTAATTCTTGCAACTGGTCTTCACGTTTTAGCCTCTAATCCCCCCCCCAATCATCTTTGTTGCTCTTCTCTGCACTCTTTCAATAGCTAGCTACAAAAGGGGATAGCCAGAATATTTTTTTTCTAGTTGTCAGGAAAAGAAGGGGCATTTAATTTATTCTAAAGAAGTTCTGTACCCCGAAATAATCTTAACCAACAAGAATTAGACATGGTGAAGCAACGCTGATGCAACTTGAGTGAGAATTTCTCACCAAGCATGGCTGCCAATCCTAAATCTAGCAACATTCTGTTGCAACTTCTCACTCCCATAGACCAGCATCTGTGTTTTAAGTGTGCCAAGTCAAATCTCTAAATGATGTCCAGGCGATTGGCTCTGATGAGAAAAGATACTGAGATGAGGAGCAGAAGCTGAACTCCACTCCAGCAGAGAGAGAGAGAGAGAGAGAGAGGAAAAGAGAAGGAGAGAGAGAGAGAGAGA
>NW_015389935.1:33405-38758 GCF_001527695.2 Protobothrops mucrosquamatus
GGGAGGAGGAGAAAGAGAAAGAGAGAGGGAAAGGGAGAGAGGAAGGGAGAGGGAGGGAGGGAGGGAGAGAAAGGGAGAGGGAGAGAGGGAGGGAGAGAGGTAGAGAGAAAGAGAAGGGGGGAGGGAGGAAGAAGAGAGAGGGGGGAAAGGGAGAGAGAGGGAAGGAGGAAGGGAGAGAAAGGGAGAGAAGGAGAGGGAGGGAGGGAGAGGAGGGAGGGAGGAAGGAGGAAAAAGAGAGAGAGAGAGGGAGGAAGAGGGAGGGAAGTAGAGAGGGAAGACTGTAAACCACTTAGAGAGGGCTGTAAAGCACTATGAAGAAGTATCTAAGTCTAAGTGCTATTTTGCATTGCATTGTGTTGCAGTTATATATATCTGTTTCAGTCAAGACTGGTCAGGAGAATTTTTTCTAAATTTATAAATAAGGCCCTGAGGTTAGCTGAGAACACAACCCTGATTTTATTTTATGAAGGAGAGCACGGGAATCTATATTATTCATAAGGCATCAGCCAGTCCCTTGCTATTCCTTGAATTTCTCGTAATTTGTGGCAGTTACCGAAGCTGCAGGAAGTTTCTTAAAAGTTTTTAGCGTCTTTTAAACTGCAGCTTTCCTACCCTGAATCACGCTTCACATTGTTTTCCTTATAATCTTGATTATAATTGCTGCTGCTTGCGGTTTGCCTCGTTTATTCACACAGAACCAAGCTTGCTAAACAAAAAAAACAAAAAAAAAAAGCTGAAGATTGGTAGCATTTTATGGAAAGTTGCTTAACGGTTACATAATTGTTTGCTAATTGTTACTTTTTTCTTGGAAAGTTTTTTATTTTATTTTATTTGTTTTGTTTTTTTAAAAAAAAAGATTCCCTTGAGTCAAGCTTGACATGTCTGGGTCATCTCCATGGCAAAATTAGATTGCTTTGTCGGTTCCTATCTTCATGCTTTTGTTGGCTTGACTGTTTGTTTAATTTCCTAATCTAGCCTGCCAGCAGACCTGAAATGTTCTGGTGGTCTCCCATTTAACTATCATCACTTCCAATAGACTAGGTTTAGTTTTTCAAGATTGGTTGAGTGCTGCCCCCTGCTGTTCATGTTTAGAATGCAACAGAACCCCAAAGCTTTCACCTTGCTTTCATCCTTCATTCGGTCTAGCCCAGGGGTAGGCAACCTTGGCTCTTTTATGACTCGTGGACTTCAACTCCCAGAATTCCTGAGCCAGCCCTGCTGAGGGGAAAGGGAGAGGTTTCCAAGCTGAGCCATGCTGGCTCAGGAATTCTGGGAATCGAAGTCCACGAGTCATAAAAGAGCCAAGATTGCCTACCACTGTCCTAAGTCCTCCTGTTCTAAGTGGTGAGCCTCCTAGACCAGGGACAGGCAACCTTGGCTCTTTTATGACTGGTGGACTTCAACTCCCAGAATTCCTGAGCCAGCCATGCTGAGGGGAAAGGGAGAGGTTTCCAAGCTGAGCCTTGCTGGCTCAGGAATTCTGGGAGTTGAAGTCCACAAGTCTTAAAGTGGTTGAGTTTGAAGACTCTTGCTTTAGATCAGGAGTAGGCAACCTTGGCTCTTTTATGACTCGTGGACTTCAACTCCCAGAATTCCTGAGCCAGCAATGCTGAGAGGAAAGGGAGAGGTTTCCAAGCTGAGCCATGCTGGCTCAGGAATTCTGGGAGTTGAAGTCCATGAGTCATAAAAGAGCCAAGGTTGCCTACCCCTGGTCATGGGCTAATATTTAGACCTCAGAGAAAATGAGTATCATAAATCATTTAATAACCAGGCACAATGGTCCCATTCTCTCTGCTAAATCATAGGCCATGGTGAGGGAAGCATGTAGCTAGCATGAGAAAACACGGAGATATTTCTTAAAAACCCTTCCATACAAGTAAGGGATTCGTTGCTTATGGCTTAAAAACAAGGAGAACTTTACACATATAACCTAGGACAGCCTGGATGTTGAACGCAAAATTTAAAGCTGTAAGGTGAAAAGCTAGGTTGAACATGATCAATGAAAGACANCCTTCTCTTCATTAAACTAGACACACCCAATTCCTGCAACTGTTCGTCATATGTTTTACCCTCCAGTCCCCTAATTACCTTTGTTGCTCTTCTCTGCACTCTTTTTGGAATCTCAACATTTTTTTTTATGTCATAGGGACCAAAACTGGATGCTATATTTTAGGCGTGGTCTTAACAAGAGATTATAAAGTAGTACTAACACTTGAAGTGATCTTGAGTCCATTGTTCTGTTAATGAGCCTTGGACTGCTAAGACTAAAGTTTACCATTGTAGAAAGAAAAATCTTCATCAGGGTCCAGTCCAAGCCGGGAATAAACAACATGGAGACTGCTTTAGAAAGAAGGTTGTAGTTTATTGAAGAGGAGAGCCAGACAGAAAGATGGCTCTGGAAAAAAAGGAAACCACGTGGAGCAGAGTGGTGGGCTTTTATACCTTCTGGGCCTCTTGAGGTTGTTTCCTGTTCCTGTTTGAGGCTTTGTATTTCCTGTGTCATGTACTTTGACCTGAGTCTGAATTTGCCCTTTTGGTATTGGTGGGTTAATATCCTATTATGGCTCCTGTCCTTAGAATTTGGGTGGGGGTTATGTAGATTTTAGGTGTCTTTGTCTTCCTAATTTCTAGCTTCCTGGCTCCAACCTTCCTGAATGGATTATTACATCTGCATTTCTAAAAGCTGGTTTCTGCTGAGTTGTCTGGATCATCTGGCTATCCCTACAATTTTTGAAGCCAAATTCAAAAGCCCCTGCTTAAAGGAACAAGCTGTAAAGTTTCCCAAAGGAGATTCTTTCAATGAATATATACTTATTTTGGTGCTTATTCTGGTGCTTTGGAAAATATAAACGCCAAAATGAACAGAACAAGAAACAATGGATGGAAACTAATCAAGGAGAGACCAAACCTGGAGTTAAGGAGAAACTGCCCAACACTGAGAACAATTAACCAGTGCAACGGCTTGCCTCCAGAAGTTGTGAGTCCTTCATCACTGGAGGTTTTTAAGAAGAGACTGGACAGCCACTTATCTGAAATAGTATAGGGTCTCTTGAGCAAGGGGTTGAACTAGAAGACATCCAAGGTCCTTTCCAGTTCTATTCTATTCTTCTACTACTACTATTTTCTTAATTTGGATCCAAAGAATTCTCAGCAAACCTAAGAACTTACAGATGGGGGAACCGAATGTATCTGAATCCATTGACCGGCTCCTTATTTCTTGATAGGAAAACAAAATTAGATTGTTCATTTCGTTGGGTTGCTCCAAGCAGCCCCTTCAGAAATTTGATCAATATTCATTTAACTCAGCTGAAACTGAGTCATCCAATTTTCACCCCTGCAGCCAATTTCACGGGGCAGAAACGGGTTGCCTTCCCGGCTCCCCAAACTATCGATTAATACTGAAAAGCATCTGATGACTCTCCTTTTCTAAATTGCTATTACCTTAAAAATCTTTGGCAGCTCTAAGAGAATACTGTGTAGAATTTTCTGTGGCTTGTACAAATAGCACATTTTTTTTTCTTTAAGAAAAAGAGAGAGATGGATCTTAATGCACAGAAACTTGTGGTTCGGCTTTAGAATAGAATAGAATAGAATAGAATAGAATAGAATAGAATAGAATAGAATAGAATAGAATAGAGTAGAGTAGAGTAGAGTAGAGTAGAGTAGAGTAGAGTAGAGTAGAGTAGAGTAGAGTAGAATAGAATAGAATAGAATAGAATAGAATAGAACAGAATAGAAAATATGGAAAATAGAATAGATAGAATAGAATAGAGTAGAGTAGAGTAGAGTAGAGTAGAATAGAATAGAATAGAATAGAATAGAATAGAATAGAATAGAATAGAATAGAATAGAATAGAAAATATGGAAAACAGACTAGACTAGACTAGACTAGACTAGACTAGACTAGACTAGAATAGAATAGAATAGAATAGAATAGAATAGAGCTGGAAGGGACTTTGGAGGTCTTCTAGTCCAGCCCCCTACTCAAGCAGGAGAACCTCTACCATCTCAGACAGGTGATTGTCTAGTCTCTAGACTAGAAGACCTTCAAGGTCCCTTCCAGTTCTATTCTATTCTGTTCACTTACAGTATCTACCCAGCTTGCAGTATTTTTCCATCCTGCTTCATTTCTCTCCTGGACTTGTATCAGGGCTGGTTCATTATTTTAACACACTTGATCACTGAGCTAGAGAGAAGCATATTCTCTTGCTCAGTGTGTGGTGTGTTCTTATTACATCTGTCTCTATCACTCAGTAGACTTCCTGGCCACCCGTGGCTTCTGATCTGAAAGAAATTCCTGTAGGCAACCGTTTCAATATCATCTGTTTCTCTTTGGCCTTTAACTGAAGCTCAATTGCTGAGAGAAGCTGCACAACATCAGGCAAACACACAGAGACAGACACAACCTGGGGGATGTTTGCTTAGGAAGAGTGTGTGAGCACAGGAGCATTCCTAGGGCTACCAAGTTTGACATTTGGGGGGGGGGGAGATCTCCTTGCATGATGAGGTGGTCATCTGGAACGTTTGGGGTCCAGATAGGGTGGTCTTAATCTCTGCTGCTATTCTTTAAAGCTTTTTCAGTGTTGAAAGAAAAATCTTCATCAGGGTCCAGTCCAAGCTGGGAATAAACAAAATGGAAACTGCTTTAGAAAGAAGGTTGTAGTTTATTGAAGAGCAGAGCCAGACAGAAAGGTGACTCTGAGAAAGCTGACCACATGTTGCTGGGAGTGGTGGGTTTTTATACTTTCTTGGGCTTTTGTTTGGAGTTGTTCCTGTGGCACGAACTTTTACCCGAGTCTGAGTGTGCCTTTCTGGTATTCTGATGGTGGTGGGTTAATCCTATGATGTCCCAAAGCTCATATCCTGCTTCCCTGGAGCTGTGGCTGATGATTGTTGGATTTTTTGGGTGTGAGGGATTGTTGATTCTAGGAATCTTTCTTTCTAATCCCAGCCTCCTGACTCCAGTCTTTCTGACAAGATTATCACATCTGCATTTCTGCAGACCTGGTTTCTGTCTGGGGCAGAGAGACTTGCGGGGGAGATGGTTTCTGCCTTTAAGATCCTTTGGGGATAGTAATATTCTGCCTTTTAATATGCCCAAAAATATTTCTTTCTCTGGGGGGGGGCTGACTTCCCACATCAGGCTTCTGTATAAGAGTGAAAAAAAGGATAATTGTGCCTTAAGGAACTCACTTGAAGTGGATGTTAGTCTTAAAGCAGTCTTCCCTCCCTCTAAATATTTTTTTTATTTTATTTTTTCATATTGTATTGTATTGTATTTTTATTTTTTACTCTATTATTTTATTTTATTATTTTATTTATTTTATTTTATTTTATTTTATTTTATTTTATT
>NW_015389935.1:39315-75133 GCF_001527695.2 Protobothrops mucrosquamatus
AGGCCTTGCCTTTAAATTAATTAGTGGAGAAAGGATTGAGGATTCAGTCCCATCGATATTTTCTAAACATCATCATAGATCCAGAAAGAATTCAGATTCAGGTAATAAGATTTGTTGGTTAAACTATCTCTGTTCAACAATCCATTATTTTATTTATTTTATTTTATTTTATTTTATTTTATTTTATTTTATTTTATTTTATTTTATTTTATTTTATTTTATTTTATTTTATTTTATTTTATTATTTATATCCCAAATTATATCCCTTTTTTTTTTTTTTGCAAACAACTCAAGGTGGCAAACATATCCAACACACACTCCTCCTGTTTTCCCCACAACAACAACTCTATGAGGTGGATTGGGCTGAGGGAGCCAGCCATCATGCTTAAGGTGAGACTAAAAGCTACTGTCTCCTGGTGATAGATCCAAAGTTACCCAACTGGCTTTTAGGCCTATCGTGGTACTAGAACTCATTGTCTCCTGGTGATTGGCTAAAAGTTACCAGCAGCCTTTCATGCCTAAAGCCGAACTAGAACTCACTGTCTCCTGATGATTAGTCCAAAGACATCCAGCTGGCTTTTCTACTAAGCTGAGACTAGAATTCACAGTCTCCTGGGAAGGCAGAAAAGGAGGAGGAGGAGGAGGAGGAGGAGGAGGAGGAGGAGGAGAGGAGAAAAAAATAACACCGCTAGAAAACATAAATCACTTAAAAATGTCACCATATAGTCCTCAAAGCCATACCATACTGTAAATTGCAGCGTTGTGAGAGCTGCAGAACCTGAGGGTCTGGGGGTGCATCCTTTTTATACCTGGGGTGCCCCCCCCCCCCCCCCGTTGCCATAAACCATTTTTGCTCTTCGTCTCTGCTTCTGACTTGGGGACTGGTGCTTTTTTTTTTTTTAATGTCAGAGAGGAATATGAAAATCGCGATTTGATATTCAGCGAGCCTCTGTGGATTATCTCCACATCGCTTGCCTTACCTGCTAGGGTCTCAAGTCGGCAAGTTGCCAAAGATGCCCTCAGCCAAACAAACCCTTTGATCCATTTTTTTAAAAAGGGTGGGGGGCGATGTCCCCTTTTACCTTTGCTGCAAAGGAATGCCAGAAAAATGAGATCCCTTATCTCATTTCATTTCTCCAGGGACGCTGGTACTGCAGCTAAATGGGCATTTAAGAAGGAGAATGAGGGAAAGCTGGCTTCTAAAAAATAAAATAATGAGCAGAAAACTAATGGCCGGCCTTCTTTTCTTCTTGTTTCTCAGCCATTAAAAAGAGAGAGAGAAAGAGAAAAACAGAGAGAGAGAGAAACACAGAGAGAGAAAAACAGAGAGAGAGAGAGAAAAGAGAGAGAGAGAAACACACAGAAAGAAACAAAGAGAGAAACAGAAAGAAACACACAGAAAGAAACAGAGAGAGAGAAACAGAGAGAGAAAACAGAGAGAGAAAAGAGAGAGAAACACACACAGAGAAACAGAGAAACAGAGAGAGACAAAAGAGAGAGAGTGAGAGTGAGAAATACACAGAGAGTGAGAAACACACAGAGAGAGAAACACACAGAGAGAAACAGAGAGAGAGAGAAAAGAGAGAGTGAGAGAATGAGAAACACAGAGAGAGAGAGAAACAGAGAAAAGAGAGAGAGTGAGAAAGTGAGAAACACACACAGAGAGAAACAGAGAGAGAGAGAAGAGAGAGAGAGTGAGAGAGTGAGAAACACACACAGAGAGAGAGAAACAGAGAGAGAGAGAAAGAAACAGAGAAACAGAGAGAGAGAGTGAGAAACACACACACACACACACACACAGAGAGAGAGAGAGAGAGAGAGAGAGAGAGAGAGAGAGAGAGAGAGAGAGAGAGAGAGAGAGAACATCCGTATCATCTAATTATGGGAAATAATGGGATATCAGACTGTCAATCAAGCAATTAATCATTTCTCATTAAAACTAGCAGTTTGCAAAGGAAGGTTTTTTTTTGTTTTTTAAATTAAGATGCTTTACAGGTAGTCGTCAACTTATGAACCACAAGTGAGCCCCAGATTTCTGTTGCTAAGCGAGACATTTGTTAAGCGGGTTCTGCTCCATTTTACGGAAAAAAACCAACCTTGCCATAACTGTTAAGGGAATCGCTGCCGGGGTTAAGTTAGCCACACGGCTTCTTCCCCCATGGACTTTGCCTGTCGGAAGGTCCCATGACCACCCCGGAACGCCCCAACTATCATAAATATTAACCAGTGGCCAAGTGTCTGAAATTTGATCGCGTGACCGTGGGACGGCTTCAACAGTCGTAAGTGTGAAAAATGGTCCTAACTCACTTTTTTCCCATGCTGTTGTAACTTTGAATGGTCACTAAATGAACTGTTGTAAATAAAGGGCTGCCTGCCCTAGTTTGGGCTGCCTCTGTAAAACACGATGGTTGAATAAGCACATCTTTTCCAAATGTCCGTGCAGGATAGTTACTCACGGATATGTCTTAGATTACTCACCCTGGGGGCCAAAAACATACTTGAAAGAGAGAAGAAAACCAGCTGATAAACAAAAGGTCAGCCTCCGATTGATCTCCACAATTCATTAGAAAAAGGGAAGCTCTTCCTAGCTATTCTGCAAAGGACAACAAATTCCTCATTAATCTCCCAGACAGTCACCCCGAAGTGCATTGCAAAGTTATAGGGACTAAAGTGATAAACAGGCATCTTGATGGAAAAGACGTGTGTCTTAGCTGAGCTGTAAAACAGACGGGTGCAACGTCAATCAATTCAGAGTAGAGCTGGAAGGGACCTTGGAGGTCTTCTAGTCCAACCCCCTTGCTCAAGCAGGAGGCCCTATACCCATGGTGGCGAACCTATGGCATGCATGAGACTCTGGAAGGAGTGCAGAGAAGAGCAACAAAGATGATCAGGGGAAAGGAGGCTAATATATATATAAAGAACAGTTGCTGGGATTGTGTTTAGTGAAAAGAAGGACTATGACTGACATGATAGCAGTCTTCCAATATCTCAGGGGCTGCCCCAAAGAAGAGGGAGTCAAGCTATTCTCCAAAGCATCAGAAGGCAGGACAAGAAGCAACGGATGGAAGCTAATCAAGGAGAGAAAACAACCTAGAACTAAGAAGAAATTTCCTGACAGTGGGAACAATTAATCAGTGGAACAACCTACCTCCACAAGTTGTGAAGGCTCCAACACTGGAAGTTTTTAAGAAGAGGCTGAGCAACCATTTGTCTGAAATGGTATAGTGCCGTGGTGGTGAACCTATGGCACGGGTGCCAGAGGCGGCACTCAGAGCCCTCTCTGTGGGCACGCGCGCCATCGCCCCAGTCCTAGGCCTTCAGCTGGGTTTTATAAAACCTTTTTCGCTTTAGGCCTCCGCCGCTTTGTGCAAAAAAAAAAAGGGTTCAATCAATCAATTAATTTCAACTTCTTGTGGGGAAAAAAAAAGATCTCACAAGGTTGGAATTGATTGATTGAATTTTTTAGACCCACCCAGTCTGCCGTTACCACTGCAGCCATGCCCACCCAATGGGCCACCCCCACCCAATGGGCCACCCCCACCCAATGGGCCACATCCATCTGGCACCCGACGATACATAATTGGATTTTGGGTTGCAGTTTGGGCACTTGGTCTTTAAAAGGTTCGCCATCACTGCCCTATACAATTTGAGGCAAGTGGCTGTCCCGTCTTTTCTTAGAATCCTCCAGTGATGAAGCACCTACAACTTCTGAAGGCAAAGCTGTCCCACTTGTTATTTGTCCTCACGGTTTGGAAGTTTTTCCTTAATTCCAGGTTGCTTCTGTCCTTGATTAGTTTCCATCTGTTGCTAAACCAGCACTTATCTCCTTTCAGCAGTTCCAAGAAGGTTCCACACCCATTTGCACTATTCAGGTGATCCCTAGGGCACAGATAAACCTCCAAGTGGCCTCAATAACTCTCAGGAAGAGTACTAATGACCAGATGATTGCAAGAAATATAAATCCTTCCATTCTCCACCATTCAGTCAGAACCGAAGGGGCTTCTTGGATGAGAAGCAAAACGTCTCCAAAGAAAAACAAAGACCAGTTGCCTTTTTTTAAAAAATCACCTTTGCGACTTCTAGGCAGGGGTGACAGACATGGCACAATGTGGCTGATCTATGGGCAGTGGTGGGATTCAGCTGGTTCACACCGGTTCGGGAGAACCGGTAGTTAAATTTACCTGAATTCAGAGAACCGGCTGGCTTCCAGAAGTCCAGTCCAGGCCTTGGAGGCTCCCAGGCCTAGAACGGCCCACCAGAAGTGCATGGATACCACTTCCGGAAGTCCGTTCTAAGCATTGGAGGCCTGCAGGAGGCCTCCCAGGCCTAGAACAGCCCACCGGAAATGCATGAATACCACTTCCGGAAGTCTGTTCTAGGCATCGGAAGCCCAGGCCTGCATCACATAATAGAACCGGTTGTTCAGGTATTTGAATCCCACCATTATCTATGGGTACAGGAAATCCTTGACTTGGGACTGCATAATTGAGGCCACCATTTCAGTCGCAAGTCAGCTCTAATAGAGCAAGTCGTTAAAAGTGGAGGGTGGGAGTTTGTACCTTCAGACTTGCACGATTGTGTTAATGTAGCCTTACAATAAAGTAGGTCTAATTCACCTAGTCTTGTCTCCTGTCTGCTTCCCCTTGGAGGTCTGACATCCACGTCAACTTTCTTGCTGTTTCTACTCCCCGACGCTTCCTCCTAATTTTTGCTCTCGGGATCAAAAGGAAGCAGTTGTTTCTTCTGCATCCATTTTATGCACATCACGCTGTGCGCAGCCATTCCAGTAGCAACAGGAAATAAAAATAGTATTTAAAGGACCCCAGTGTGACCTTTCCATACTAAGCCTCTGCAAGGGTCCTGCTTGACGCTTTTCCATTTGTACGGCTGATTGCAAAGTTTTGAAAATGCAGCAGTCAACGTGGCAACTGATTTTCAACCATCTTCATAAGGTTAAAAATGCCACAGCTATGAGCTCTTCCTGGGACACAGAGCTATTTATTTGTTTGTCTGTTTTTTGACAAACAATATCTCTGTCTTGCTGGGGTTAAGGCTGTTTTATCCCATCCAGTACCTAACAGTCTCCAGATCCATGGTGAAGATTCCTACTGAGTTTCCTACTATGGCTTAGGGAGATAAAATTTATACAAATAAAAGAGGATATTTGTAGCTTAGTATCTATGGAGATTCTCAGTCATCCAGGTCATGGTTGTCCCAAAGGTGCTTTTTTCAAAAGGCGACTGGGCTTCCTTTGTTTTTCCTTGAAGATGTTTCGCTTCTCATCCCGGAAGCTTCTTCAATTTCTGACTCAGAATTCGGTTCAGATTCAATCAGAACTGAAGAAACTTCTGGGATGAGAAGCGAAACATCTTCAGGGAAAAACAAAGAACGCCCAGTCGCCTTTTGAAAAAGCATCTTTGGGACTTTTATAGTTTCAAGGCTAACTAGGGAGTCCTGGGTGCTGTTTCCTTGTAGATGTTTCATTACCCAAACTAGGTAACATCTGACTAGCATTGATGATGATACCTAGTTTGGGTAGCGAGTAGTCTGCAAAAGAACAACCAAGCTCAGAGACCACCAAGGATCCTTCATGTCAACCCCAGACTACAAATATTCTCCTTTATTGGGTCAATAAAATGTCCAGAATGGACTTTTCTAACCATTCAACCATCTTTGCATGAATTTAAGGTTACCATCATATGAAAGTGATCTTACCAAGAAGAGCAGTAACAATGGCGTCTTTTACCACCATCAGAATGTAAATTATCTGCTCCAGCATGAGGATAGATCTGACATATGATTCCCTTGAATGAGCTGTGGTTTTGGCACATAAGATCCATATGTGGCATCGGCACCCATAGCTCTGAGGGGAGTAGATGCCAGGACAGAGAAAGCAGTGACCCTGGAACTGTACTTCTCTGGATGCAGTCCAAAATTGCATGTCTTCTTTTGGGCAACCACAATAGCCTGCAAACCTATCAGTCCATGCCCAATAAGCTTTCCAATGATAGCAGTGTTCCAATATTTGAGGGGCTGCCACAGAGAAGAGGGGGGTCAACCTATTCTCCAAACACCTGGAGGATCAAACCAAGAACAGTTGCAGGGATTGGGTATGTCTAGTTCAGGGGCAGGCAACTTTGGCTCTTTTATGACTCATGGACTTCAACTCCCAGAATTCCTGAGCTAGCATGGCTCAATATGGAAACCTCTCCCTTTCCCCTCAGCATGGCTGGCTCAGGAATTCTGGGAGTTGAAGTCCACGAGTCATAAAAGAGCCAAGGTTGCCTATCCCTGGTCTAGTTTAATGAAAAGAGGGACTGGGGGTGGCATGATAGCAGTGTTCCAATATTTGAGGGGCTGCCACAAGGAAGAGGGGGTCAACCTATTCTCCAAAGCAGGGGTCCCCAACCACCGGTCCATGGACCAGTACCGGGCTGCGGCATGCCAGCAACCGGTCCACACAAACAAGCAAAGCCCCATCCGCGAGATGCAGGCAGCACACAAAACCACACACCCTCCGGTCTACAGAAAAACCTCTCCCCACAGAACCGGTCCCTGGTGCCCAAAAGGTTGGGGACCTCTGCTCCAAAGCACATGAAGGCAGGACAAGAAGCAACGGATGGAAACTAATCAAGGAGAAAAGCAACCTAGAACGAAGGAGAAATTTCCTGACAGTTAGAACAATTAGTCAGTGGAAGGGCTTGCCTTCAGAAGTTGTGGGTGCTCCAACACTGAAGGTTTTGAAGAAGAGATTTGGACAACCATTGGTCTGAAATGGGTACAGGGTCTTTTGCTTGAGCAGGGGGTTGGACTAGAAAACTTCCAAGGTCTCTTCCAACACTTTTATTCTGTTATTCTGATTGGCTCCTTCCTCCATCTGAGTTTCATTCTTCAGCTTGGGGAGCTGGGATTGCAATTTATTTTTTCCCTATTGCTACCGTTAGCTTCTGCTTGCTCCCCGCAGAAGATCAGAGGGAATACTTAAAAGAAACAGCCATTCGAAGGAAACCAAATCCATTCATCCCTTGGATAGAAGTCCCCGTGGGAAAGCACAACCATGCCGAATGTTCCTTTTAGAGAAACGTATGTGTTTGTGTGTGTGTGTGTGTGTGTGTGTGTCTGCATGCAAATGGGGAACCTTTGACAGACAATTGTTCATTAAGCCCTGGTGTTTCTAATGGTTCCTTCCTAATCATGATCAACCGCAGAACTAAAGTTGCTGCTTGCCCTTAGCATTCAGGCAGTTTACTGCTTCGCATCTAAGAAACACAACGTGCAAGTAATAATAATAATAATAATAATAAAGTTGGAAGGGACCTTGGAGGTCATCGAGTCCAACCCCCTGCCCAGGCAGGTAACCCTATACCATTTCAGACAAATGGCTGTCCAGTCTCTTCTTAAAAACTTCCAGTGTTGGAGCATTCACCACTTCTGGAGGCAGGTTGTTCCACTGGTTAATTGTTCTAACTATCAGGAAGTTTCTCCTTAGTTCTAAGTTGCTTCTCTCCTTGATCAGTTTCCATCCATTGCTTCTCGTCCTGCCAACTCTCTCTTCTTAAATTTGCAATTTGATCAGTTAGATCAGATCGTCCGTCCTGCTGTAAGAAGGTCTTTATGTACAAGAATATCTACAGTCTATTCACCCCTCCAGAAAGTCCTGATGTGTAAATTTAATGAGGCAAAACACTTGTCCGGTCAAGCTTATTTGTCAATGAATTAAAAAAACAACAACCAAACCCACTCATCTGAGCCTCATCTTACCCTGCAGGTATAAAACTGTCAAGACATGGGCCTTATGGATGGCACCCCAAGGTTGGAAATGCTTCTGAATATTTATAGGGATGGTCCAACTGGCTCTGGAGAGGAAAGTAAACTCTGCAAGCATCTATCTGAGTTATGGAGGCCCGGAAACCCTGTTCCCAATTCTCTGGATTGAGAGCGAATGATGACACATGCACACTGTTGTCATTGCTCAATGGCTTTCATGACATCCCAAAGTCAAGAGGGAGATCTTCCATAGGAGACTGCTGGCGTTGCTGTCAAAATTGTCACCATTATGGATTCTTGCCCTTGAGACATACTGGAGAATTTTTCCTTCCTTTGGAGAAAACTGGAGGGGGAAAAAAAACACCTAATCTCTCCATCCACCATACTTGATGGAGAAGATGGGAAAGACTGGAGGTGATCACCTCTGAGGGTCAAACAGAAGGAAGAGCTTTTTCCCTTTCTCTCTATTCCTTCTGAGAGTTGCTGTGGCTCAGCGGCTTAATGATACTGGAGACAGTCTTTGCTCCAGTGGTTCGAGTCCAAGCACCATGTCAGATCAAGCCTTGAGCCCCGTCAGATCAAACACCTGGGTTGGGGGCAGAGGTAGTCTGCAATACAGGTAGTCCTCGACTTACGACCACAATGCAGGCCTGGGCCTCTGAGGCCTAGAATGGACTTCCGGAAGTGGCATCCACACACTTCCAGTGGGCCGTTCTAGGCCTGGGAGGCCTCCTCCAGGCCTCCGAGGCCTAGAACAGACTTCCGGAAGTGGCATCCATGCACTTCCAGTGGGCCGTTCTAGGCCTTGGAGGCCTCCTCCAGGCCTACAAGGCCTAGAACGGACTTCCGGAAGTGGCATCCACGCACTTCCGGTGAGCCATTTTAGGCCGGGAAGGCTTCCTCCAGGTCTCTGAGGCCTAGACTGGACTTCAGGAAACAGTGTGCATTCAGCTGGTTCTCTGAACTCAGCAAAATTTAGCTACCGGTTCTACCGAACTGGTACAAACCGGCTGAATTCCACCACTGACACTAATTCTGCTGGCTCCCAACTGCCAGCAGTTCGGCATTTCAAGTCTCACCAGCTCAAGGTTGACTCAGCCTTCCATCCTTCTGAAGTCGGTAAAATGAGGACCAGATTGTTGGGGGCAATAGGCTGACTCTGTAAACTGCTTAGAGAGGTTTGTAAAGCCCTGTGAAGCGGTATATAAGTCCAAGTGCTGTTGCTATTACTATCTTAGTATCTTCAGAGATAGTGGGCTGCCTATTAAGGAAGTATCTGTACCACTAACGTATAAATGCTCTTGCACAGTGATAGAGAAGCCCAACAGCAGGGGAACCCGTCCATCTCCGTAATAACTTGCCCTTTCCCCAGCACAAGCCATGTGTCTGAATGATGGATGTTTTCTTATGTGATCTCCTAACAAAATGTCTCCGTAGATCTACCTGGCACAAAGCAGGAATGGCAAAGCTCGTATAATATCTTCATCTTTTTTATTCTACTAGAAAATATCAGTAGAAAATCAAATCAACTTGTTCCAAAAGTATGTGCCAGCCATACAAAAAAATCTTTAATATCTGCCAAAGGTGTTTTTTTTTTTTTTGCAGTGTGCGTAGATTCCATGGAGAAGGGAGGGAGGGAGGGAAATGGAAGGAAGGAGGGAGGGAAACGGAAGGAAGGATGGGAGGGAGGGAAACAGAAAGTTCCTCCCTCCCTCCAAGGGTGGGAGGGAGGGAAGGAAATGGAAGGAAGGAGGGAGGGAGGGAGGAAGGAAGGAAGGGTGGGAGGAAGAAAGGAAGGAAGTATGGAAGGAAGGAAAGAAGGAAGGGAGGAAGGGAGGGAGGGAAATGGAAGGAAAGAGGGAGGGAAATGGAAGGAAGGAGGGGAGGGAGGGAAACAGAAAGAAGGAGGGAGGGAAGGAAATGGAAGGAAGGAGGGAGGGAGGGTTGGAGGGAGGAAGGAAGGAAGGAAGGGTGGGAGGAAGAAAGGAAGGAAGTACGGAAGGAAAGAAGGAAGGAAGGGAGGGAGGAAAATGGAAAGAAGGAGGGAGTGAGGGGAAAAGGGTGGGATGGAGGGAGAGAAAGGAGAAGGAAGGAGGGAGGAAGAGGAATGGAAGGAGGGACGGAGGGAGATTTTATGCTGCGTGTGTGTGAAACCAAGAGGAAGTATGTAATACCTATATTTTAACTGGGCCATTTGTGGAAAAAATGTGGACCAGAATAAAAAATAAATAAAACACCAAAACTTAGCACGTACACACATATTTTGTTAACTGTATAATATCCACCGGATTCCCTCTCCCTTTCACCCTCCCTCCAAGGTTCATGGCAGAGTGGCGCTGAACAATCACAGAGCACACAGGCCTGAAATGGCCATTCTGACAATCCGCTTAGCCTGCGGTAGGAATGTGGCTATGTCAGGATGCTCCCGAAGGGACCCTGCCTAGTTCTGGGGAACAAGAGGGAAATTAGTATTTTCAATTCTGCAAGATTCTGTTAATGCAACCTTACAATAAAGTAGAATTAGCTGATCTGGTCATATTTCATATCTGGTCCATATCTGACAGAATGGCTAGATTTCCACTGATCTGGCTGCTAAGCAGATGTGATCCAGCACCATAAAAGTAGCCCTTGAGGCTATTCCAAACCTACGTGGATCATCAGCACAGCTAAGGGGATTGGATGGACAATTAGGAAAAAGGACAGGAGGGCAGTGGAGGAAATCGAGAAGAAGAATATTATCCAGAAGCAACATCATTATTTGAAATGAATGTACTTTTGTTGGTAGTGCAATGGCTCAGTGGTTAAAGACACTGAGCTTGTTAGCTGGAGAGCTGACAGCCCAGGTTTGAGACCCAAGCACTGCGTGATGGTTGAACTCCCGTTCCTTGCTCCAGCTCCTGGCCACCTAGCACAGTGGTGGCGAACCTATGGCACGGGTGCCAGAGGCGGCACTCAGAGCCCTCTCTGTGGGCACGTGCGCCATCGCCCCAGTCCTAGGCCTTCAGCTGGGTTTTATAAAACCTTTTCACTTTAGGCCTCTGCCGCCGTGTGCAAAAAAAAAAAAAAAAGGTTCAATCAATCAGTCAATTTCAATTTCTTGCGGGAAAAAAAAATCTTGCAAAGTTGGAATTGATTGGTTGATCTTTTCAGTCCCACCCTGTCTGCCGTTACCACCGCAGCCACGGCCACCCAATGGGCCACGCCCACCCGGCACCCGACGATGCATAAGTGGGTTTTGGGTTGCAGTTTGGGCACTCAGTCTCTAAAAGGTTCGCCATCACTGACCTAGCAGTTCAAAAGCATGCAAATGCGAGTAGATAAATAGGTACCACTTCGGTGGGAAGGTAACAGTGTCCCATGCACCTCGGCTTGTAGTCATGCTTGCCAAATGATCACCAAAGTGTCTTTTGGACAATGCTGGCTTCTTCGGCTAAGAAACGGAGATGATCTGAACACAACTGGACTGGGGAAACCTCTACCTTTATACTTTTACTAAAATAATTGCTTTGGTTGCAATAAAGGTTTATTTCCACTACCAATATCCAAATCAGAGAATATGCTGCACGTAGTCTTCTTTCTAAGGGAGCTTGGCCTAGCAGGAAGTTCTTGTTCTTTCTTCTTTACAACTTGTGAAAGAAAAAAAAACCAAAGGAAGTTAAAAAATAAAAATGGAAGTCTCTGGTGAGCGTCATCTATCAAGAGTTCCATCTTCCTCTTTATCACCGGTTGATGCAGCACACCAAGGCATCGTAAATGCTTCGGGGAATGTTAAATGACCACGATTATAGCCCGTTTAGGAAGCAATAATTAATTATCTGTCTAACAAATCAAACTGTTGGCAAATCAGGAAGCAAAACTGCCTTTGGACCATATGTGCTTGAGAAATAGCACCAGAAAAACGATAATGGCAGGCCATTGTGAAGCAAATGGGCTATGAGTGGGAGAATGCAGTGAAGTTAAATATATATATAGGGAATGTGTGTGTGTGTGTGTGTGTGTGTGTGTGTGTTTCTCTCTCTCTCTCTCTCTCTCTCTCTCTCTCTCTCTCTCTCTCTCTCTCTCTCTCTTTCTCTCCCACATTGGTTCAGATTGCTTCATGCAACTTGGACATAAGGAGAAGAGGGAATTAAAGAAAAAAAAGAAAAATAATTAACATGTATAAGGTCCAGGGAAATTATCATACCTTTGTAAGTCTAGTTTAAGGGGGGGGAAATTACTGTGGCAATGCCAAGATAGATTTGTGATTCTTGCTTCAGGTGAACTGAATGTCTCTGGGGACCCGTTTTCTCTGATTGATTGATTGATTTGATTTGATTTTTATCTCACCTTTATGATTTTTATAAATAAAGATTGGGTTAATAAGATGGACAGCCATGGAAAGACATGAGACTCATTTAGGCTAGACAATACTGCTGGAATTATTTGATGTAAGACAGGGGTCCCCAACCCCCGGTCCGTGGACCAGTACCGGGCCCTGGCATGCCAGCAATGGGTCCGCACAATCAAGCAAAGCCCCATCCATGGGATGCAGGCAGCACACAAAACCACGCACCCTCTGGTCCGTGGAAAAACCTTTCTCCACGGAACCGGTCCCTGGTTCCCAAAAGGTTGGGGACCTCTGGTGTAAGATACAGTGGAAATGAATGGACGCTGAAAGACAGGATTAGTGCAAGTAGACCTTGACTTACAACCATTTGTTTAGTGACCGTTTGAAGTGACAATGACACTGAAAAAAGTGACCTACGACCATTTTTCACACTTATGACCGTTGCAACATTCCCCATAGTCACACGATCAAAATTCAGACTTTTGGCAAATGGCTCATATTTATGACAGTTAGAGCGTCCCAGAGTGGTCATGTGATCCCCTCTTGCATCCATCCGACAAGCCAAGTCAATGGGGAAGCCGGATTCACTTAACAACCACGTTACTAAGTTATCAACTGCAGTGATTCACTTAACAACGGTGGCAAGAAAGTTCGTAAAAAGGGGCAAAACTCACTTAGCAACTGTCCGACTTAGCAAGAGAAATTTTGGATGGTGAGTTCTAGCTCCGCCTTAGATAAGAAAGCTGGCTGGGTGACTTGGGCCGGTTATCAGGAGATGGTGAGTTCTAGTCATGAAAGCCAGCTGGATGGGCCAGGCACTGTCCCTCAGCCCAATCTACTTCACAATGATGTTGTTGTAAGGAAAATAAAAGGAGGAAACTGTGTCGGATATGTGCGTGCTTTGAGTTATTTGTAAAAAAAAACCTTAATGAGGGATATAAATAACAGAAACAAACAAAACAAGCACATATCCATGAATTAAAAGACAAGTGCCTAAACTGGATACCTAAATTCCATAGAAAGCTTGATGGTTAAAGTAATGTCCCACCGAAGGTGAGTCTAACATTGGCACATGGCTTCGTTTACCAAGACTGAAGTTCTACCTGGTCTGCAGACTTAAAATACTAAAATCTACCAGAAAGGAAGTGTAAGAAAAGAAACAAAAGACGGCCAATTCTCCATTTCTTGCTAAGGTCTGGGTTTTTTTTTCTGGATGTCAAGATTGCTTGATGATGTCTTGGTTGTATCATTATTATATTACAAAGGACTTGAAAAGCAGTCAAAAGGTTACCTAAGGAAGAGGTCAGTAATCAAATCTCTTACTCTCTTGAGATGCCTTTTGTCACCTTATTATTGGACCTAATAATTGTCCCTACGACGGATCCTTTACACTACGTGTTAATTGGAAGACCGTCTAACGGGGTTCATCTGTTACGTGTTGACTAAGTTTACTGATAACGTTCGGTAATTATCAAGAGGTCCCGACATAAAAAGTACGTGTACAAGGTAAATTTTTGAGGCTAATTTCCTAGACTTTTTGACAAGTATAACGTGTACGCAATAGTTTGTCACGAAGAATGGGTGCAGGAATTGGGTATGTCTAGTTCAGGGGTGTCAAACTGCCAGCCCGCGGGCTGGACGCATCATCGGGAAACCACGCCCACCCTATTGCCAGCAATGTTGAAAAAGCTCCGACACGTTGTGCGACGTCATGTGACATCGCGAGTTTGACATGTCTGGTCTAGTTTAATGAAGAGAAGGATGAGGGGGGACATGAATGCAGTGTTCCAATAACTCAGGGGCTGCCCCAAAGAAGAGGGAGTCAAGCTATTCTCCAAAACACCTGAAGGCAGGACAAGAAGCAACGGATGGAAACTAATCAAGGAGAAAAGCAACCTACAACTAAGGAGAAACTTCCTGACAGAACAATTAATCAGTGGAATGATTTCCGTGGTCATGTGGCCAGCATGACTATATGCCAAAGTGTACGGAATGCTGTTATCTTCCCACCAAATTGGTACCTATTGATCTACTCGCATTTGCATGCTTTCAATTTGCTAGGTAGGCAGGAGCTGGAGCGAGTAACGGGAGCTTACTCCATCGCAAGGCGCTCGGGTCTCAAACCTGAGCTTCCCAGCTGACAAGCTCAGCATCTTTAACCACTTTAACCGCCCCCTTGAAATACAAATACTTATAAATAAATCAACAAATTCCCCCAATTTTCCTATTCTCTGCCTTCCTCATTCAGAAAGAAGATGGCCGACTTTCCTCCCAATGAATGTGAAGAAATGGGAATGTCATCTTTCATTCAGCAAGTAGCTGGACAGAAAGTCGGAAACAAAAAGCCGACGATTCAGGCCTTGCGCGCGTCCAATTGCTGGTTGTTTATGTTTATGGAGATTTCATTTCCCAAACTCCACCTCCTCTCCTTTCTTGTTCAGCTTGCCAACAGTCTACAGGAGGCCCAGGGAAAACGTCTTTCAAGGTAACAGACGGGTTTACACGCTCCAGCTTGTAGAACCAAGAAGCCATCCGTGTCCTGTCCCGGTTTATCGTGAGAAATGTCTTCTCCCCATCTGGCAAAAGGTTATTTCTTCCTCTCCACCTTCTTGCCCTCTCCTTACCATTGGAATAAAGCCCTTTGAAACCAATTAAGGGTTGACCTACATAGTGATGTACTTGTTTCCTTGTCTCCGCTCGGCTTCGTGTCATAGCGAGAATTTTTGTGCTGGCAGAAAATGAATGAGCGTGCTCATTGAAGCTTGCATTAAGAGCTCCGGGTTTAACACGCAAGGGTCTTTTGTAACAGCTTTAAAACAATATCTCCTGGCAATGTTTTCAAGCATATAAGCCTGGAACACTGGAACAGATTAGGTACTCTCCAACACCCCTCCTCCTCTCCACCTCAGTGGCTTGTCAGCTTCATAATTGTTGTTATGCTGCAAGTAACACTTTGCCTGCAGCTCTGTCTCAACATGAAAAGTGCTTTTCTTCAGCCACGTTCAGGTGAGAAGGTCCTCCTAAGAGGTCAAGTTGGTCTTCTTCTCCTAAGCTGCTGAGATCTATGGGTAGCCTCAACACTATGGCTACATCTGGGACTGGATCTTCGGTTCCTAAGCAATCCGGTCATTCAGTGCGTCATGATTGATTTTAGGACCTTTTTGACCTGGCCGTTATGCAAATCACACCGTCCTTCAGAGAGTCCCCATTGATTTTGCTTGTCAAAAAGCCTCACACACACACACACACACACACACACACACACCGGGAGGTTGCAAATGGTGATTATGTGAGACTCTGTGATTGTCGTAAATGCACGGTGGTTGCCGAGTGTCCAAATTTTGATTCTGTGACCGCGGGGATCCTGCGATGATCCTAAGCATGAGGATCGCGCGTAAGTCACTTTTGTCAGTGCCGTTCATAACTGCGAATGGTTGTTAAACAAATGGCCTAGCACTGCAAGCACTGATGATGTTAGCTAGTTTGGGTAATGAGACATCTACAAGAAAACCACCAAGCTCAGAGAGCACTAAGGACCCCTCATTTCAATCCTGAGCTACAAATATTCAATAGAATAGAATAGAATAGAATAGAATAGAATAGAATAGAATAGAATAATGAATGTAATAGAATAGTGAATGTAATAGAATAGAATAGAATAGAATAGAATAGAATAGAATAGAATAGAATAGAATAGAATAGAATAATGAATGGAATAATGAATGGAATAGAGAATAAAATAGAATAGAATAGAATAGAATAGAATAGAATAGAATAGAAACTATGAAATGGAATAGAATAGAATAGAACAGATACAGAACAGATACAGACTAGACTAGACTAGACTGGACTGGACTGGACTGGACTGGACTAGACTAGACTAGACTAGACTAGAATAGAATAGAATAGAATAGAATAGAATAGAATAGAATAGAATAGAATAGCACTGATGACGTTACCTATCTAGGTAATAAAACATCTTGCTAGAAAACCACCAAGCTCAGAGATAAAATAAATAAATATATAAAATTATAAAATAAAATAAAATAATAAAAATAAAATAAAATAGTTATATAAAATTATAAAATAAAATAAAATAAAATAAAATAATAAAATAAATAAAATCAAAAAATAAAATAAAATAAAATAAAATAAAATAAAATAAAATAAAATAAAATAATAAAATAAAATAAAATAAAATAAAATAAAATAAAATAAAATAAAATAAAATAAAATAAAATAAAATAAAATAAAATAAAATAAATAAAATAAAATAAAATAAAATAAAATAAAATAAAATAAAATAAAATAAAATAAAATAAAATAAAATAAAATAAAGACAGTCCTGGTCTTACAACCATTAGTTTAGTGACTGTTCAAATTTACAACAGCACTGAAAAAAGTGAGTTATGACTGTTTTTCACACTTACAACCGCTGCAACGTCCCCTGGTGTCACATGACCCCCTTTTGCGATGACCTTCTGACAAGCAAAGTCAGTGGGGGGGGAACCAGATTCACTTAACAACCGTGTTGTTAGATTAACAATGGCAGTGATTCACTTAACAACTGTGGCAAGAAAGGTCGTAAAATGGGGCAAATCTCACTTAAAAACGGGTCTTGCTTAGCAACAGAAAATTTGGGCTCACATGGTCATCAGTCAAGGATGACCTGTAAAATAAAAACACAATAAAATAAAAGCTTGGAAGTTTGATGCGTTTTTCCTTTAGCCTTCGATCACGTGCAATCTTAAGCTTTGATCTTCTTGGTAACGTTTTGTGCTCGTTCAGTGTCGCTGTATCATCCACTACACAACCCATCCCCTTCTCTCCCCTTGCAGTCAGAAAGCCAGCATCGCCTGCTGTCTTATTTACATTTCTCTCCTTCAAACTCAGGTGTAATTTTTTTGACCACGTCCGCCCTCTGATCTTATTTTCACACCGCGCCCTGTAACTCATTTACCCTTCCCAATATTCTTCGCAAATTATTCTTGTGACATTTGGGCATTATGAGAAATGAACCCTTGCTGTCAACAGCTCTTCCTGACTCGGTGGCATTTTGAGACCTGCCATTCCCAATTAGTAGGTCTTTCAAACCGGACAGTTATTAATATTAGAGGGAAAAGAAAGGCAACAGATATTTTTATTAGAATCTCGCTAAAGTGCAGTTCGAGAGAAAGATAAACATGTTGGATTGAGATTAGAGCTTTTTTTTGGGCTGTTTCACAAACGGGCCAACTCATTAGGTTGATCGCAGAGGAAGTGAAATAAATGCTGGAGATCCGCTCTGGAATTCGGATAACTTTTTCTAGGTATAACTGTATTTTTCTTTCCCGCCTCCCATTTCTAAATAATGGAAGAATCTAATAAAACAAGGCTTGCTTTATTAAATCATAAGCTCACTGCTACACTGATTTAGAAAGATGCAGAGAAGAGCAGCAAAGATGATTAGGGGACTGGAGGCTAAAACATATGAAGAACGGTTGCAGGAATTGGGTATGGCTAGTTTAATGGAAAGAAGGACTGGGGGTGGTATGATAACAGTGTTCCAATATTTAAGGGGCTGCCATAAAGGAGAGGGTGTCAAGCTATTCTCCAAACTACTTGAAGGCAGAACAAGAAGCAATGGATAGAAAATAATCAAGGAGAGAAACAACCTAGAACTAAGGAGAAATTTCCTGGCAGGGCAAACAATTAATCAGTAGAACGACTTGTCTCCAGAAGTTGTAAATGCTCTAATATTGGAAATTTTTAAGAAGAGATTGGACAACCATTTGTCTGAAATGGTATAGGGCAGGGATAGGCAACCTTGGCTCTTTTATGACTCGTGGACTTCAACTCCCAGAATTCCTGAGCCAGCCATGCTGAGGGGAAAGGGAGAGGTTTCCATGCTTAGCCATGCTGGCTCAGGAATTCTGGGAGTTGAAGTCCATGAGTCATAAAAGAGCCAAGGTTGCCTGTCCTAAGTCCTCCTGTTCTAAGCGGTGAGACTCCTAGAGCAGGGGTAAGCAACCTTGGCTCTTTTATGACTGGTGGACTTCAACTCCCAGAATTCCTGAGCCAGCATGGCTCAGCTTGGAAACCTCTCCCTTTCCCCTCAGCATGGCTGGCTCAGGAATTCTGGGAGTTGAAGTCCAGGAGTCATAAAAGAGCCAAGGTTGCCTACCCCTGCCTGATCAAGAGTTTGGACTAAAAGACCTCCAATGTTTCAAGTTTGAGAAACACTACTCTAGTGTGTTGTGTGAATTTAACCAATCATACATTTAGGTTCTAATGACATCACAAGGGACAATTCAGTTCTTTATTTTTCCCACCCCTTATCTTTTCTCATGAATTGTACATCCATTGGGTAAGAATATCTTCCCTCGAGTAAGAACTGCAGAATTCGATTCATCATAGTTCAGCCACAGCTCCTGTACTGTAAACTATTGCAGTTCCTCAACAGGAGGCCATCTTTAAGATTGTCAGTTCTGTGTCATCTTGACGGAAATAATCAGATGTGCGCATTGCTCCATTAATAGAAAAGAGGGTGGTTTCTAGTCCTGCTTTAGCCATGAAAGCCAGATTGGTGAGTTTGGACCAGTCACTCTCAACCCAACCCACATCAGAGGGTCATTGTGGGGAAAATAGGAGGAGGAAGAGAGAGAGAGAGAGAGAGAGGGTGGGGGGCAGGCAGGCAGACAGAGACAGACAGACAGACAGACAGACAGACAGACAGACAGACAGGAAGACAGGAAGATAGATAGATAGATAGATAGATAGATAGATAGATAGATAGATAGATAGATAGATAGATAGATAGATAGATAGATAGATAGATAGATAGATAGATAGATAGATAGATAGACAGACAAACAGACAGACAGACAGACAGACAGATGAGAGACAGAGACAGAGACAGAGACAAAGAGAGACACAGACAGACGGACGGACGGACGGACGGACAGACAGACAGACAGACAGACAGACAGACAGATGAGAGAGAGAGAGACAGAGACACAGACAGACAGACAGACAGATAGGAAGATAGGAAGATAGGAAGATAGAAAGATAGATAGACAGACAGACAGACAGACAGACAGACAGACAGACAGACAGATAGAGACAGGCAGGCAGGCAGGCAGGCAGACAGACAGATAGACAGACAGACAGACAGATAGGAAGATAGATAAATAGATGATAGATAGATAGATAGATAGATAGATAGATAGACAGACAAGAGAGAGAGAGAGAGAGAGAGAGAGAGAGAGAGAGAGAGAGAGAGAGAGAGAGAGAGAGAGAGAGAGAGAGAGAGAGAGAGAGAGAGAGAGAGAGAGATATTCCACTGGGTTGGGAAAGAACAAAACTGGAGAGAGAGAGCTACCATCTCATAGCTTTAGGTTTTTGAAACCCGCAGAAACAATTTCACTCTGTCCCTGAACATTTTCTTTCTTTTGAAAGTCTCCCCACCCGGGTCTCGATTAGAGGCTTTAATGTGCCCTTGAAAGGATTAAAAAAAGAAAAAAAAAAGAAAAAAAAAAGGAGAACAAGAAATCTGCTTGCTTTACAAGTGCGGATTCCACATTTGGCGGTGGCATCAATTAGATGCATGAAAGGTAGAAACAAATAGGCTAATTTAATGCAAGTGTACTATGCACGCTAGGGCAAAGAGTTCTCCTACAGTTTTCTCCTTAAAAGGAAAGTTTCCAGATCTTTTAATCCTTGTCCCTTAATTACCACGACTGCTTTCCATAGGCCTCTTATATTACACAGTGGGGGAAGCCAGGCCAGTGGGTGGCGAGAAGGGCGAAATGGGTCCAAATGGCTTGTTTTTACATTTAAACCTGTGTTCTGCCAAAGGAGTTAAGAGGCAGAGAATGGAGAACATGTAGAAGAATGCAATGTACTGTAATTTACGCCCCAGTAGGTTAGGCTTCCTTAAATCTTTAAGAGCCCGGTTCACACTGTGACGAAATAAAAAGTTTTAAAAATATGTACGTGGGGGGGGGGAAAGTTGCTATGACAACAGGCCGACCACAGGATGCTGCTAATGGTGGGCTGAGAAATTAGCCAAGCTTACATTGGGAATAATCAAGCTGTGTGTGTGAGGAGATGGAGGAAAGAGAGAAACTTGTATAAACTCGTGGATTCTGATCAAGGTCTCACCGTGACACAAGGTACAACTGTGATGGGAAGGTCAAGATTCACAGACTGGGTTATATGTCACTGATTTGGGGGGGGGAATATGAGCCAGCAGTGTGCCGCAGCTGCCAAAAAGGCCAACAGAGTGCTAGGCTGCATTAACAGAGGGATAGAATCAAGATCACGTGAAGTGTTGATACCACTTTACAAGGCCTTGGTAAGGCCACACTTGGAATACTGCATCCAGTTTTGGTCACCACGATGTAAAAAAGATGTTGAGACTCTAGAAAGAGCGCAGAGAAGAGCAACAAAGATGATCCGGGGACTGGAGGCTAAAACATATAAGGAAAGGCTGCTGGAATTGGGTATGTCTAGTTTAATGAAGAGAAGGACGAGGGGGGACATGATAGCAGTGTTCCAATATCTCAGGGGCTGCCCCAAGGAAGAGGGAGTCAAGCTGTTTTCCAAGGCGCCTGAAGGCAGGACAGGAAGCAATGGATGGAAACTAACCAAGGAGAGAAGCAACCTAGAACTAAGGAGAAACTTCCTGACAGTCAGAACAATTAACCAGTGGAACCACTTGCCTCCAGAAGCGGTGAATACTTCAACACTGGAGGTTTTTAAGAAGAGACTGGACAGCCATTTGTCCGAAATGGTATAGGGTTTCCTGCCTGAGCAGGGGGTTGGACTAGATGACCTCCAAGGTCCCTTCCAACTAATAATAATAATAATAATAATAATAATAATAATAATAATAATAATAATAATAATAATAATAATAATAATAATAATCTACTACTACTACTACTACTACTACTACTACTACTACTACTACTACTACTACTGTTGAAGACAGGGGCAGGCCGTTGGGGATGAGTTTGTGTTGTCTGCATCTCAGAATGAAGCACAAATGATTCTCGTAGTCTGCGGGAGTACGAATGGATTTCCCAAAATTGCAGTGGCCAAGTGGCCTCAACGACTCTCTAAAAGAAGGCAAATGACCAGCTGTCTGCAAGGAGTATAAATCCTCCCATTCCCCACCATCCAGTCAGAGCTGAAGAAGCTTCTTTGACTGAGAAGCGAAACGCCTTCAAAGAAAAACAAGAAAGTCCAGTTGCCTCTTGAAAAAGCACCTTTGGGACAACTGAACCAAGAGTCAACTGCAAAGAAGAGAAGATACCTTAATTTAGTCTTTCTGAATCTTGGCAATTTTAAGATGCGTGGATTTCAGTTCTCAGAATCCCCCAGCCAGCCATATACAGGAAGACCTCGAGTTATAGCAGTTCATTTAAGGAACTATTCGAAGTTACAGTGGCACTGGAAAAAGTGACTTATCACCGTCTTTTACACTTACAACCGTTGCAGCATCCCCAGGGTCACGTGATCAAAATTCAGATGCTTGGCAACTGTCTCATATTTATGACGGTTGCAGTGTCCCGGGGTCACGTGATCCCCTTTTGCAACCTTCCAAGAGGCAAAGACAATGGGGAAGCCAGCCTCACTTAACAACCGTAATACTAACTTCACAGCTACAGTGATTCACAACAACTGGTAAGAAAGGTCATAAAATGGGGCAAAATTCACTTAACAACTGTCTCGCTTAGCAACAGAAATTTGGCAATCAATCAATTGTGGTCGTAAATAGAGGACTACCTATACAAGAGGGGGCTGCAATTCACAACTCTCCAGCTTATAAAAGACAGCCCAGGTCCCAAACATTTAGAAAGCTTATACTGTAACTGGATTCTTGTATTTGTTTGTCCTGCATTCTTCTTCTCTCCTACATGTCTAAAGTAAAAGGTCTCTGACAGAAGAGATTATTTCTAGCTAAAGTTGAACTGCGGGGTCCTTGATGCCCTCTGAACTTGGTTCGTTTGTGAGGGTGGAGGTTTGTTCTTGGAGCTTGTGCGTTGGCTTCCAGACATTTGTTTACCACGCTAGGTACCATCTTCGGCAGAGTTTAGGGGATGTCATTGTCGGTGTTCTTCTGTTTATAAGGGCTTCAGATGTGGGTAGGTCTTGTGATGGGTCTTGTGATGGATCAGGTCTGAGTCATCAGTGAGAATCTTGTGATGGGCCTTATGATGGGGAGGTTATATCAGGTCAGGGTCAATGGGAGGTGAACTGCTAGTGGCGATGGGGGATTGCGCGGGATGGTTGAAGGTCGGTGCTGTCTCTGGTTGACTGTGTGGTTGTTTCGGATCCTGAGCGGTTCATAGGCTGGTTGATAGGTCAATGTGTCTGTTGATGGAATTGCTTGTGGAGGGCCAGGCTGCCATGGACTCACAAGCGTGGTGGGTGATAGCGTGGTCCAATTATTTTAGTGTTGCTTCAATCGAACTGGTGTTGTTTTGTGTCAGTGTGGGTAGAGATTAAGAATTTGGGGTCGTGGCGTTTGACTGCCAGCTGGTGTTCACCGATCCTGTTTTTTTAACTGACGTGATGTTCGTCCCACGTAGAATTGGTTGCAATCGTTACAGTTGATTTTGTAAAAACTTAGTTGTTTTCTTGCAGGTACGTCACTACCCAATTAGATAACATCACTGTAGGACAAACAGGCAGAAGACTAGCAGAACACCTCCATGAACACCGACTAGCAGTCCGAAGACCTGATGAAAACTCCTTACTTTCACAACAGATTTTGACCATAAGTTCAACTTTTGAAAGTGTGAGCATCTTAGATCAAGCCAAATCCCCCCCCCCCAAAAAAAAAACCCTGCCTTTTTTTCTCCTATTCTTCAAAACACGGCTGGGCAAATTTGCTCACGTAGGCCCAGATTTTGCTCGTTTTATTTTTGAATTAATGAACATTAACCTTTCCTTCAAGCCAACTATAACTTCTGCTGAATAACCAGAGCCAACCCTGCTTAGTTTTCGAGTCCAGACAGGCTCAGCCAAGCACTGTTGCTTTGCGATTCTGAAATAAGCAAATGTTCCCCAGGCGATAAAATGGTTCTGCTGATGCCAATTGGAAAAATAACCTTTTTTATTACTATTTATAAAGTTTCTTTTGAGCTAAGCTTGAATCCTGGTAACCTTCATAGACACTTCATGTAGCGACAATATGAAAGCGATGACCGTTGCATTATTTATTTGTTTAACTTAGAAGGCCATCCAATTCCATTAAGACCAAAGGTGCCATAGAGGAATAAATAGAATAGAATAGAATAGAATAGAATAGAATAGAATAGAATAGAATAGAATAGAATAGAATAGAATAGAATAGAAACTATGAAATAGAATAGAATAGAATAGAATAGAATAGAATAGAATAGAATAGAATAGAATAGAATAGAATAGAATAGAATAGAATAGAATAGAAACTATGAAATAGAATAGAATAGAATAGAATAGAATAGAATAGAATAGAATAGAATAGAATAGAATAGAATAGAATAGAATAGAAAATATGAGTGGAGTGGAGTGGAGTGGAGTGGAGTGGAGTGGAGTGGAGTGGAAGAGAAGAGAAGAGAAGAGAAGAGAAGAGAAGAGAAGAGAAGAGAAGATGGAAGGGACCTTGGAGGTCTTCTAGTCCAGTCCCCTGCTCAAACAGGAGAACCTATACCATCTCAGAGAGGTGAATGTCCAGTCTCTTCTTTAAAATCTCCAGTGATGGAGCGCCCACAACTTCTGAAGGCAAAGCTGTTCGACTGGTTAATTGTCCTCACTGTCAAGAAGTTTCTCCTTAATTCCAGGTTGCTTCTCTCCTTGGGCAGTTTCCAACCATTGTTTCTTGTCCTGCCCTCTGGTGCTTTGGTGAACAACCTGACCCCCTCTGCCTTGTGGCAGCCCCTTAGATACTGGAACACCACTATCATGTCTCCCCTATTTCTTCTTTTCTTTAGACTAGCCAAACCCAAGTCCCGCAGCTGTTCTACGTACGTTTTGGTCTCCAGGCTTTTGATCATCTTAGTTGCTCTTCTCTGATTTTTTTCCAAACTCTCAACATCTTTTTTGTGATATGGTGACCAAACTTGGCTGCAGTATTCCAGGTGTGGTCTTACTAGGGTTTTATAAAGCGGTGCTAATACTTAACGTGATCTTGATTCTATTCCTATGTTTATACAACCCAGGATTGTATTAGCTTTTTTGGCTTCTCTTCCTCTTCCTCTTTCTCTTCCTCCTCCTCCTCCTCCTCCTCCTCCTCCTCCTCCTCCTCCTTCCCTTTCTCTTTCTCTTTCTCTTTCTTCCTCTTTCTCCTTCTGCTCCTCCTCCTCCTCTCTTTTCTCTTTCTCTTTCTCTTTCTCTTTCTCTTTCTCTTTCTCTTTCTCTTTCTCTTCTCCTCCTTCTCCTCCTTCTTCTTCTTCTCCTCCTCCTTCTCCTCCTCCTCCTCCTCTTCCTCTTTCTCCTCCTTCTCTTTCTCCTCTTCTTCCATCTTTTTCCTTCAATGGATGACCTGCAATGTATGAATCAATCTGCTGCCCTTCTTCCAATATCTTGGCTTCTTTTTCTAAGCCTTGATGGATGGTGCAAAGAAAAGGATCCAGCCTCAGCAGGGCCAGACACGACCACCACCCCTCCCCAAAGCAAGGGAGATATTGCAGGAAAATACAAAAAAGCAGCCGACAGGCAGTGGCGCTCCATTTACACTCCAACAGGCTGAGTTGGCATCATTTACCACACTTGTCACCTTTCTCTAGAATCCCATCATCGGTGCTAATAATGGGTACTGTCACATTTTTTTTTAGAAAAAAAAAAATCTTAAAGCTTCAGGCTGGCTTGCAAGCAGCAGGCGTACATTCAGTGATAATCATTAAGGTCCAGCAAAGATATTTATAATTTGGGGGGGAAATGCACACACACACACAAACACACACACACAGAGAGAGAGAGAGAGAGAGAGAGAGAGAGAGAGAGAGAGAGACGGAGGGAGGGGGAGGGAGGGAGGGAGGGAGGGAGAGGGAGAGGGAGAGGGAGAGAGGGAGGGAGGGAGAGAGGGAGAGAGGGAGAGGGAGAGGGAGAGGGAGAGGGAGAGGGAGACGGAGAGAGGGAGAGAGGGAGAGGGAGAGAGAGAGTAAAATCTTGATTTATTGGGTTTTGATGCAATGGGCTTTGCAGGCAGCAGGCAAAAACTTACATTGTGATCCGTGTCCTCTCTGTAAGATGCCATTGTACAAGTAGTGTGATCTGGGTGGGTGATGGCACCGCACCAATGACATAATATGGTGAAATTGATGCCGTCTGTGTAATGAGGTCATCATAGAAAAGGACACAAAGACCTGCAAAGCCATCCGGTCTGATTTAAAAGAGAATATTTGTAGATCAGGGTTGAAAGGAGGGGGCTCCTTGGTGCTCCCTGCGCTTGGTTGTTTTCTTGCAGAAGTTTTGTTTATCCAAATGGGATGGGATGGGATGGGATGGGATGGAATAGAGTAGAGTAGAGTAGAATGGAATGGAATGGGATGGGATGGGATGGGATGGGATAGTATAGAACAGAACAGAACAGAACAGAACAGAACAGAATAGAATAGAATAGAATAGAATAATGGAATACAGAATGGAATAGAAAACAGAACGGAACAGAATAGAATAGAATGGAACAGAATACAATGGAATGGAATGGAACGGTACAGAACGGAATGAAATGGAATGGAACAGAACAGAATATGAAGGACCCCATCCCTCAGTCTGATTTAATCACCAATCTAAAATCATGTTTCTTTCCCAATTTTGCATCCCTCTTAAAGTTATACTACAGTGTAAATTCTTTATCCATCTCAAAAAACCTACAAACAATTCTATGCAGGAAAGCCATTGCTTTGAGGTCTCTGCCAGAGGCCCTACAGGGGGATTAGACTTAGTGCAATATGACTGTTGATGATGCACAGGCCTAGGAAGTTCAAGATGAAAAACCCTGTAGTTGTTTTCCCACAACATGCTAAACTGGACTAAAACAGGGTTGGATCCTTCAGGGTAGGTGTAGGACAGGGGTAGGCAACCTTGGCTCTTTTATGACTCGTGGACTTCAACTCCCAGAATTCCTGAGTCTGCCATGCTGAGGGGAAAGGGAGAGGTTTCCATGCTGAGCCATGCTGGCTCAGGAATTCTGGGAGTTGAAGTCCACGAGTCATAAAAGAGCCAAGGTTGCCTACCCCTGGCCTAGGACAACTCGCCACAGCCAACTTGCCACGGCCAACTTGGTGTGGGACAACTTGCCACGGGCATCTCACATCTTCTCCAATATCATGGGTTGAAAAAATGTCAGTATTCTTCTGATCCTGCTTTAACTTTCAGGAAGGTGGAATTTCTCTAGAGTGCCAGCAAGAACACCGCGGCTTGCAAAAATTCTGATCACAGAATTTAAACATTTTCTAAGACCTTCGTGAACTTACCAAAGATCGATTCCTCCTCCACTGGAGACAAAACTGGTGCAGCTCAAAACATTCCTTGTCCTCCCCTTCAGCAAGATGATCCCATCAGCTCCCTTCCAGGTGGGTGGACCATCAACTCCTGAATCCCCAACAGCATGGAAAGGCTGCTTTCCATTTTCCAATTAAAAAAAAAATATGTGTTTGGCTCAAGTACTTTTTCTCGTGAGCGGTCTGGTTTCAGATTGTTTCCCTTTGCTCTCCTGGTTTAACAAAATTAAGGTTGAAGTGCATGTTTGCGTTGGAGACAAGTAATTATCTCTTCCCCACTTATTAAGAGAGGATTACAATTGTTGAGCAGCAATATGTATCCACTTTATACAGGTAATTGCGTCGGGTAATTGCACTGTTCATATCGCACTATGCCATCCAACCTGCAACTCGATCATTTGGCAGGTTTAAATGACGGGTTGTTTTCAAAAAGAAAACCAACCAGTTGGGTTTGGAGTACGAGTTAATACCGGGTGGACAACTTGCAGTCCATATGTAAAGACCGGATTTACCTCTCTTTCTTCATCCCTTAGAAATCCCTAAGATTGCCCTACTGAAATTTTAAATATTAGTGGTATAATTCTCCTGATTTAATTGTGTTCAATTCTACAGGTTTCATCTATCTGTGAAGCTTTACTTAAGAAGCATGCAGCAGGAATAATAATAATAGAATAGAATAGAATAGAATAGAATAGAATAGAATAGAATAGAATAGAATAGAATAGAATAGAATAGAATAGAATAGAATAGAAAATATGGAATAGAATAGAATAGAATAGAATAGAATAGAATAGAATAGAATAGAATAGAATAGAATAGAATAGAAAATATGGAATGGAATGGAATGGAATGGAACGGAACGGAACGGAACAGAACAGAACAGAACAGAACAGAACAGAACAGAACAGAACAGAACAGAACAGAATAGAATAGAATAGAATAGAATAGAATAGAATAGAATAGAAAATATGGAATAGAATAGAATAGAATAGAATAGAATAGAATAGAATAGAATAGAAAATATGGAATGGAATAGAATAGAATAGAATAGAATAGAATAGAATAGAAAATATAGAATAGAATAGAATAGAATAGAATAGAATAGAATAGAATAGAATAGAATAGAATAGAATAGAAGCTGGAAGGAACTTTGGAGGTCTTCTAGTCCAGCCCCCTGCTCAAGCAAGAGAACCTATATCAGTGATGGTGAACCTTTTAGAGACCAAGTGCCCAAAAAATGGCCCCGCCCCTGCTCCACCCCTCTGCCCCCCATCCCCCGCCCCGCCTGCCCTCAGGACCACTCACCACCTCCAGGGCCCGCCGCAGATTGTCCAGGCAGCCCAGCAGTGCTATGGTGGCCACACCCTCTGCCCGCACCCTGCAGCATCAACTGCATGATGGGGCGTGAGGGCAGAGTCTTGTCTACGCTGCCTGGCTGCCGTGTCCTTGGCTGTGCTGCTCCATGTGGGCCACTCTCGGGGGCGACTCTCCTTCAGGGGGGCTGCTGGAGAGAGGGGGTCATGGGGGAAGCGAGGCTGGGGCAACGGCACGTGTGCCCACAGAGAGGGCTCTGAGTGCCGCCTCTGGCACCCGTGCCATAGGTTCGCCACCACTGACCTATACCATTTCAGACAGGTGGCTGTCCAGTCTTTTCTTAAAAACCTCCAGTGATGGAGCACCCACAACTTCTGAAGGCAAAGCTGTTCCACTGGTTGATTGTCCTCACTGTCAGGAAGTTTCTCCTTAATTCCTGGTTGCTTCTCTCCTTGATTAGCTTCCAACCATCGTTTCTTGTCCTTCCCTCTGGTGTTCTGGTGAACAACCTGTCCCCCTCTGCACACCTCTAGGAATTCTTGGCCAACAAAAATTGATGAAGAATCATATCTGTGAGGAAACGTTACCCATCCTGGCTTAAAACATCAGTCAAGCCATTTTGACTGTAATACTGTAATCTGCTATCATTACAGTTTCCATGTGACACTCTCTACACCTGGAACAAATAAACAGTTGCATGCAGGTCAACAACCACATACTAGCAAGATGGCATTCATAGCAGCACATTCTTCCACATGGCATGCTTGTACCCAACCTGCTATTAGCCTTCCCATCTCCCTAGATCGGGGGTAGGCAACCTTGGCTCTTTTATGACTGGTGGACTTCAACTCCCAGAATTCCTGAGCCAGCATTGCTCAGCTTGGAAACCTTTCCCTTTCCCCTCAGCATGGCTGGCTCAGGAATTCTGGGAGTTGAAGTCCACGAGTCATGAAAGAGCCAAGGTTGCCTATCTCTGCCCTAGATAATTGTAATATAACTGTAGATTGATTATTGGATGCTAAGATGCAGCAGTTCTGTTTGGATATATCTCCAGTATTTGGAATCTATCAAGACATAAAGGATTGTGACTCTGGGGGCTAAAAGACTGATCTATACCTTTTTTATAAGAATGGATTGCTGATATGCCTTATTTATTAACATCTGAAATTAGATGTTGTTGGTTTTTTTTTCTTTACTGTTTTGACTAAGGGATTATTTTTTTTTAGCAAAATCAACCATTTTAAAAAATCTACTGCAGTAGGTACTTAATTTTCCAGGTCCATTTTTATCTTTTTTTTGTTTTTTATTGTTGTCATGGCAATTAATGTGGAAGTTATATCTGTGTATTGATTATATGCTGGCAGATTGCATGGAGTCTTAGAGCCACATAGATAGGTTTTCTCTGCGGTGATCTGTCTCTAATGTGATCTTTCAGTAGGTGGTATATCTGAAATACTACTGCGTTTATCTATTTTCTTCTTTCGTGCATTTAAAATAAGGACAACCATTGTTGGCTTGCAGGAATGAAGGGTCCTTGGTGCTCTCTGAACTCAGTTGTTTTCTTGCAGATGTTTCATTACCCAACTAGGTAACATCATCAGTGCTAGAAAGGAGGGGAGTTTGTGTGGAGGAGGAGGAGGAGGAGGAGGAGGAGGAGGAGGAGACAACAAGGAAGAGAAGGATGACTGTTGGGTCTTTGGTGCTCTCTGAACTCAGTTGTTTTCTTGCAGATGTTTCATTACCCAACTAGGTAACATCATCAGTGCTAGAAAGGAGGGGAGTTTGTGTGGAGGAGGAGGAGGAGGAGGAGACGGAGACAGCAAGGAAGAGAAGGATGACTGTTGGGTCTTTGGTGCTCTCTGAAGTCAGTTGTTTTCTTGCAGATGTTTCATTACCCAACTAGGTAACATCATCAGTGCTAGCATGTTTTGGTAGCAGTGTTACCTAGTTTGGGTAATGAAATGTCTGCAAGAAAACAACTGAACTCAGAGAGCACCAACCCTAAGCTACAAATATTTTCCTTTATTGATAAATGCAGGAATAAAAAGCCAGGATATTCAGAGGACATCAAATGAGATGAGAGAGGATCTGTTATTGAATAGAGCCAGGTGGTTCTATTCTATTTTATTCCATTCCATTCCATTCCATCTATTCTATTCTATTCTATTCTATTCTATTCTATTCTATTCCATTCCATTCCATTCCATTCCATTCCATTCCATTCCATCTATTCTATTCTATTCTATTCTATTCTATTCTATTCTATTCTATTCTATTCCATTCCATTCCATTCCATTCCATTCCATTCCATCTATTCTATTCTATTCTATTCTATTCTATTCTATTCTATTCTATTCTATTCTATTCTATTCTATTCTATTCCATTCCATTCCATTCCATTCCATTCCATTCCATATTTTCTATTCTATTCCATTCCGTTCCGTTCCATTCCATTCTAGTGACTCAACAACAACAACAATTAAAAGAATAAACCAATGGTGTGATTTGGCCTACAGCAACTTTATCTTGCCCTCATGTTTGCCTTTACTGAGTTGTAGAATCATCACATGAAAAATCTCTGCAAATGAACTTGTGTGCTAAGGAGAAGCTGGGGGGGTGGGGGGGTTGGAAGGAAAAGAAAGAAAGGATTCATTTGATGAGACACTCTCATGCTAAGACAGATCAGTCAGGTTATAATTAGCTCTAATTGGTATTCCCAAAAAGCTGCAATGCTCTTTATATTGCAGCCAAGTGACAATCAAATTAACACACACAAAAAAAGTTGAAAAGGAATTTTTTAAAAGGTGTCTTTGAAAAATGGAGAAATGCGAGAAGAAGTAGGCGGGATCATTCTTCATCTCTAGAAGATCAGAGTGGGGGACCAAGACATGTCACTTGAGATTGCAAATTGGTCAATCTTGGATACTTTAGAGGATAATCATACTCTGCACAATTTAAATGTTTTATGTTTATGCACAGGAGAGTCATTGGAGACTGCAGAACACAGATATTCAGGGGTTGCCACAAAGAAGAGGGAGTCAAGCTACTCTCCAAAGCCCCTGAAGGCAGGACAAGAAGCAACGGATGGATGGAAACTAACCAAGGAGAGAAGCAACCTAGAACTAAGGAGAAACTTCCTGACAGTGAGAACAATTAACCAGTGGAACCACCTGTCTCCAGAAGTTGTGGGTGCTCCAACACTGGAAGTTTTTAAGGAGAGACTGGACAACCATTTGTCTGAAATGGTATAGGTTCTCCTGCTTGAGCAGGGGGCTGGACTAGAAGACCTCCAAAGTCCCTTCCATTTCTGTTATATTGTTATTAATTCTGTTATTATTATTATCATGTTAAATAATAACAGCACCTGAAAGCAGGGCAAGAAGCAATGGATGGAAACTAATCAAGAAGAGAAGCAACCTAGAACTAAGGAGGAATTTCCTGACAGTGAGGACAATTAATCAGTGGAACAACCTGCTTCCAGACATTGTGGGTACTCCAACACTGGAGGTTTTGAAGAAGAGACAAGACAACCATTTGTCTGAAATGGTCTAGGGTCTTCTACTTGAGCAGAGGATTTGGATTAGAAGACCCCCAAGGTCCCTTCCAACTCTTGTTACTTTGTTAAGAGATAGTTGATTCTTTAGCCATGGGAAAAAATGAGCTATCTGTTGTAGGGTCTATGAGTAAAAAAATAGCCAAATGTTCTATGTGGTAGGAACAAAATCTTGATAGTTTCTACATGAAATAGAATATACAGTAGGTAAGCGATTTGATTTAAAAAGAAGCCCATATTCCATTAACTATCAGAAGGATCTACATTAGGTCAGAAATCCCCAACCTTTTGGGCACCAGGGACCGGTTCCGTGGAGAGAGGTTTTTCTACGGACCGGAGGGTGCGTGGTTTTGTGTGCTGCCTGCATCCCGCAGATGGGGCTTTGCTTGTTTGTGCAGACCGGTTGCTGGCATGCCATGGCCCGGTACCGGTCCACGGACCGGGGGTTGGGGACCCCTGTCCTAGTGGACCACCACTTAAGTATGAGCCAGCAATGTACTACAGCTGCCAAAAAAAGCCAGTGCAGTCCTAGGCTGCATCAACAGAGGGATGGCGTCAAGACAGTGAGAAGTGATTGCATTGTTGAGACCACATTTGCCATCCCGTTCTGGTCACCATGATTAAAAAAAAGATATTGAAAGTGTAGAAAGAGTACAGAGGAGAGCAACAAAGAGGGGGCTGGAGGCTGTATGAATGGTTGTGAAAACAGGGTGTCTCTCCCATCAGAATTGGGAATGTCTGGTCCTACAAAGAGTAGAACTAGGGGTGACATGATAACAATCTTCCAATATTTGGGGGGGCTGTCACAGAGAAGAGGGGTTTGACGTATTCTCTGAAGAACCTGACGACAGACAAGAAGTAACCGATGGAAGAACATGAAAGAGAGAGCCAATCTGGAATTAAAGAGAAATTTCCTGACGAGAACAATTAATCTTGTCTCCAGATGTTTTGGGTGCTCCATCACTGAATGTTTTTTTTAAGAAGACACTGGACACCCATTTATCCAGAATGGTATAGGGCAGGGGTCTTTGAACTTGGCCCTTTTATGACTTGTGGACTTCAACTCCCAGAATTCCTAAACCAGGCACGCGTGCCTAGCTGAGGAATTCTGCGAGTTGAAGTCCACAAGTCATAAAAGAGCTAAGTTCAGAGACCCCTGGTATAGGGTTTCCTGCTCAAGCAAAGAGTTGGGACTAGAAGACCTCCAAAGTCCCTTCCAATTCTGCTATGCTGTATTAGGTATGTGGCTTTATTTTACCAGAGATGTACCAGAGATGTTTTATTGTTTAATTGTACCAGAGATGTTTTATTGCATATGCTTAAGTTCTGTAAAACAGGCCAGAGTTCTTTTAGTTTGGCATGTACAAATTTGATCAACAGACAGAAACAAGAAGAAAAGAAGGTGAATAAAGGAAGACATCTCAGCCTGTTCACTATTTTACTCATCGAATCATCGATGTCATTAATTCATCTTAATTGGGAAGCTGTGACCATCTTAAACCAAGCCAAGTCCCAAAACGCCAGGGAATTTCTAGAAGCCTGGCACTCAGACAAGTTCGCCATCAATACAGAGATAGACATAAGCGATGCCTACCTACTGTGCAAAAGAGACAATCAACAAATCAAAAAGGGAACAGAAGGACCAAAACACCTCCCCTCCAGCAATCAACACCCAGATGAGCAGAGATTAACACCAAGATTAACATCAGACCAACAATCAAGAAGTAAAATACCCAATCAAGGAACTACCAAACAAGCTAACAGAGAAGAGCAACAAAAATGATTAGGGACTGGAGGCTAAAACATATAAGGAACGATTGCTAGAATTGGGTATTTAATGAAGAGAAGGATGAGGTGGGACATGATAGCAGTGCTCCAATATCTCAGGGGCTGCCACAAAGAAGAGGGAGTCAAGCTACTCTCCAAAGCACCTGAAGGCAGGACAAGAAGCAACAGATGGAAACTGATCGAGAAGCAACCTAGAACTAAGGAGAAACTTCCTGACAATGAGAACAATTACCCAGTGGAACAACCTGCCTCCAGAAGCGATGAATGCTCCAACACTGGGAGTTTTTAAGAAGAGATTGGACAGCCCTTTGTCTGAAATGGTGTACGGTTTAATGCTTGAGCAGCAGGTTGAACTAGAAAACATCCAAGGTCTGTTATTCTGTCATCTGTTATCTGAGAAGAGGAGAACTTTGGAAGAATTCTCATGGACCATCCTGGGTGATAATTTGGTATTTGAAGAATACCATCATTGGAAGGGTCCAACCCTCTGTCCGAGCAGAAGACCTTAGACCATTCTGGAGAAATAGGGTTTCCTGCCTGAGCAGGGGGTTGGACTAGATGACAAGGTTAATTGTTCTAACTGTCAGGAAGTTTCTCCTTAGTTCTAGGTTGCTTTTCTCCTTGATTAGTTTCCATCCGTTGCTTCTTGTCTTGCCTTCAGGCGCTTTGGAGAATAGCTTGACTCCCTCTTCTTTGGGGCAGCCCCTGAGATACTGGAAGACAGCTATCATGTCCCCCCTCGTCCTTCTCTTCATTATCGTGGTTTTTAGTATTGCCTGTTCACCGCCCTGAGTCCCGTAAGGGAGATAGGGCAGTATATAAATTTAATAAATAAATAAATAAATAAATAAATAAATAAATAAATAAACTAGACATACCCAATTCCAGCAACCATTCCTTATACGTTTTAGCCTCCAGTCCCCTAATCATCTTTGTTGCTCTTCTCTGCGCTCTTTCTAGAGTCTCAACATCTTTTTTACATTGCGGTGACCAAAACTGGATGCAGTATTCCAAGTGTGGCCTTACCAAGGCCTTGTAAAGCGGTATTAATGCTTCACGTGATCTTGATTCTATCCCTCTGTTAAGGCAGCCCAGCACTGTGTTGGCTTTTTTGGCAGCTGCAGCACACGGCTGGCTCATATTAAGTGATTGTCCACTAGGACTCCAGAGATCCCTCTCACAGTTACTTTTTTTTTGCCACAGTCAAATTTAATGAAACAATAGATCAGCCAGCTCGATTGTGAGATGGACGGCATATAAATTTAATAAATGAATAAATGAAATTAGAAGATGGTATGAAGCCTAGCATGTTGAGCCATATACCCTTATTGTATGCCCTAAGTGGCTCCACACATTATGCTAAACAATTAAATTTTCATGGTGTCAGGATTATTCTAGTTCATGTTTTCCTGCTGTTGCCACGTTGTTATACGGAGGATCAGGGAGCGGATAGAATAATTAGCAGATGTCTTAACTCTTGAATGGATGGATGGGGGAACTGGCATTCCCCCCCCCTTGCTCTTGAAAATCATTTTCCTCCCTAACTCAACTTTTAAGGGTCTTAAAAGCTTGTTTAGATTTGTTGCTTAGACATTTAATGGCATAATAAGAGGGGTACGGAAAAAGTACGGTCGATTCCTTCATTAATTTGCCGATGTCAGAACTTGGTCTCCCTTAGCTGTGTCATGGTTTATAATGACGGTGTGTCAATTTCAGGCTTCAAGTTATGCACTTCCCGGTACTTGAGTTCTGATCTGGAGGCCACTTTAAAGCAGAAGGCAAAACTCGGATGGAACAGGCTGCTTGTTAAGTGGCATTTGCTGGCAGGGAGAGACCGTGTGGGTCTGTAGGCTAGGAAATATGCCTTTGGGCATTCACATAATGACGTGCTATTACTGAAGATTCGGGGTTTCTGTGACAGTCTCAATCTCTCTCTTTTTAAAAAAAAAAAAAAATTTTTTTTAAAAAGTTGTTGCTTCTGGAGATGCTGACAAACTTTATTTGGTTTCCCTTACAAAAATTTTTGACAGCAAGGCATCGAAACAGCAGGCAGAAGCCTGAAGAGGGAGAGGGGAAAGGAATCGGGCTTGTTGTGCGAAATGTGTAAGGAAGGGAACAAGCTTAATCCCCAGGCGTAGCCTCTACGGCTCTCCTTTGAGCTAGCAGAGCGGGGTTGCGATATCAGGCCAGCCACAAGAGGGCAGTAGAGAATTCTTTTTCAATATGTCTCTGTTGCCATCTAGTGGTCAGGAGCTTAGCAGCTCAGATAGGCAATGCCTGATGAGACACATTTGTGGCCCTTCTGGGTAGGGTAGTAAGCAAATAAACTTCAGATATTATTTATTTTTCTTTTATTTTTCTAAGGGTGGGTTGGAGGGACATTTTGCAGGAGACTCTTATGGAAAGGAATAGTGTTTAAACTGGTATCTCCTCCTCCTCCTTCTCTTTCCTCCCCTTCAACTTCCCCTCTTCTTCCTCCCTTTCCTTCTTTCCTTCCTTCTTCCTCTCCTTCTCCTTCCTTCTTTTTTCCTCCCGTTCTCCATCTCATGCCTTCTTTCTTCTTTCCTCCTCCTCCTCCTCCTCCTCCTCCTC
>NW_015389935.1:76582-78551 GCF_001527695.2 Protobothrops mucrosquamatus
GAATAGAATAGAATAGAATAGAATAGAATAGAATAGAATAGAATAGAATCCCCACTCCCTTCTAGCACTGATGATGTTACCTAGCTGGGTCACAAAATGACTGCAAGAAACCAACCAAGCTCAGACAACACAGAGGACCCCTGAATTCAACTCTGAGCTACGAATATTCTCCTTTATTGAAGAAGGATAAATTTCCGAGCCCATTAACGTATGCCCAGCTGATGATCTTGCTCAACTTCAACTGATTGCAAAGGCTAAGCTTAATATTTGAACAGGAGACCACTAGGTATGGCCAAGCTATCCTGAACACCTGGGGGGGGGGAAATTCTTGGAGAAAGGCAGCCAAGAAATATTTCTGCAGTATGAAGATGCCGACTCTGATGTGTCCACCAGGACCCCAGACGCTGAGCTCATGCAAGAGGAGATTTTGACGTTTATCCCAGTGCAACATTTTTCAAACTTGGCATCTTTAAGATGCATGGCTAGGGAATTCTGGGAGTTGAAGTCCAGCACATCTTTAAAGTTGCCAGGTTTGAAAACCACTGCACTGGAGGAATTTAAACTTTAATTAAAAGTTAACTAAACGTTGCTTTCTCCTGGTTCCACTCACCTTTCAGAATGTAAAAATCTGGCTTGCTTCCTAGGATCAGGGATGCTTTTGGCTGAGGAAACCAAACTGCCTTTGGATTTAACCCAATATGTACAGGGGAGGCTGTAGCTTAAGCAAATGTATTTTCCACCTGTTCTTTGACAACGTGTAAGTGCCCGTTTTAAAGAAAGGGACACCTGAGAGAGGAAAGACGCCTCTGTTTATTGCTCTTCTGATTCCCTTCCAGTCAAATTCTGATTTGTCTAAGAATAAGAGAATAACAGAGTTTTGTTGAAAGAAAAGTCTTCATCATGGTCCAGTCCAAGCCGGGGATAAACAACATGGCGACTGCTTTAGAAAGAAGGCTGCAGTTTATTGAAGAGGAGAGCCAGATAGAAAGATGGCTCTGGCAGAAAAGAGGGAAAAAAGGGCTGAGCACATGTAGGGAGTGGGTTTTTATACCCTCTGGAGCCTTTTGTTTGGAGTTGCTTCCTGCTCCTGTGGCATGAACTTTGACCTGAGTCTGAGTGTGTTTTTCTGGTATTCTGATGGTGATGGGTTAATCCTATTATGGTCCCAAAGGTCATATCCTGCTTCCCGGGTGCTGGGGCTAATGATTCCTAGGGTTTGGGTGAGGTATGCAGATTTTAGGTATCTTTTTCTTCCTAAGCTTCTAGCTCCCTGGATTTATATCAGCATCTCTATAGAGCTGGTCCCTGCTTGGGGGAGGGAGACGTGGGGCTATTAAGAAAAAACTGGGCATGCTTTCCCGCCTCTTTAAGGTCCTTTGAGGAAATATATTTTTCTGCCCTTTTAATATTTCCTTCTCTGGGAGGCTGACTTCCCACAGTTGGAAGGGACCTTTGAGGACTTCTAGTCCAACCCCCTGCTCAAGCAGGAAACCCTGTAACATTTCAGATAAATGTTTGCCAGTCTCTTTTTGAAAGCCTCCAGTGATGGAGCACCCAAAACTTCTGGAGGCAAGATGTTCCACTGAAGGTTAATTGTTCTCACTCTTAGGAAATTTCTCCTTAGTTCTAGTTTGCTTCTTTCCTTGAGTAGTTTTCCATCTGTTGTTTCTTCTCTTGCCTTCTGGTGCTTTGGAAAATAGGTTGACACACACACACCCCTCTTCTTTGCAGCAGCCCCTCAGATATTGGAACATTGCTATCCAGTCACTCCCAGTCCTTCTTCTCACTAGATTAGATCTACCCAATTCCAGCAACCGTTCCTTATATGTTTTAGCTCCAGTCCCCTAATCATCTTTGTTGCTCTTCTCTGGACTCTTTCCAGAGTCTCAACATCTTTGTTATAATGTGGTGACCAAAATTGGTTGCCGCATTCCAGGTGTGGTCTTACTAAAGCTTTATGAAGTGGTAC
>NW_015389935.1:81302-110288 GCF_001527695.2 Protobothrops mucrosquamatus
CTTCCTTCCTTCCTTCCTTCCTTCCTTCCTTCCCACCTCCATTCTATTCTATCTTCCTTCTTCCCTCCCTCCCTCCAGATCAAATCTAAAAAGTGTGAAGCACAAGGGAAGAGAGAAGGAGAATGGAGGGGGAGGGAGGACATTCCAGATTGAAATCAAACACCTGTATGTAATACAACTATACTGTATTTACAGTATATTTTGCAGTGACTTAAGATGATAAGCGTGGCATTCTCCATCCCCAGCCATCCACATTTGTATCCTCAACATAACCCCACAGCTGGCTTTTAATTGCAAAGCTTTTGTAATAAGATGTCTTCTGGAGTCCATTTAAGCTCACACCTCCTGCTTCAGTGACTCCAGTGAGGATCAATTCTGGTTGGAGTACGTGTGTTGTTGTTGTTAGTTGCGAAGTTGTGTCCGACCCATCGCGACCCCATGGACAACGTTCCTCCAGGGCTTCCTGTCCTCTACCATCTTCTGGAGTCCACTTAAGCTCACACCTCCTGCTTCAGGGACTCCATCCAGCCACCTCATTCTCTGTCATCCCCTTCTTCTCTTGCCCTCCATCTTTCCCAGCATTGGGCTCTTCTCCAGTGAGTCCTTCCTTCTCATTAGGTGGCCAAAGTACTTGAGTTTCAACTTCAGGATCTGGCCTTCTAAAGAGCAGTCGGGGTTGATCTCCTCTAGGACTGACCGGTTTGATCGTCTTGCAGTCCAGGGGACTCGCAGGAGTCTTCTCCAGCACCATAGTTCAAAGGTGTCAATTCTTTGGCGCTCAGCCTTTCTTATGGTCCAACTTTCACATCCATACATTGCAACTGGGAAAACCATGGCCTTGACTATACGCACTTTTGTTGGCAGGGTGACGTCTCTGCTTTTTAGTATGCTGTCTAGATTTGCCATAGCTTTCCTCCCCAGGAGCAAGCGTCTTTTAATTTCTTGGCTGCAGTCCCCATCTGTGATCTTGGAGCCCAGGAAGATAAAATTCTGCTTTTCAGCTCCTGCCCTTTCCCAAGTCCTTTTGTAACGTTTATTTCCTGAGTCCACAATAGCATCAAACCTTTGACGAATGTACTTTAAGAATTAATGAGATGTTTTCTGAAAAAAGGGCCAGGGACGTTGCCTTCCCATCTCCCCAAATGTTCTTCCCCCATGCAGACGTTTACACAGTGCCACTTACGCTTTAACAAGCAGACAAACCAAAAGCAAATCCTTCATACTTAAACCAGACATTTAATACCTTGGGGAGATGGAAAGGAAGGCTAAATGGCCCAGCTTTGAAGGAAATTACCAAGCGGAGGATTTAAAGGAATCTTTCTGAAATGTAATGATGAACATGGCATCGCAATTATGTTCGCCGATATATTTCTTTCCACAATTGTGCCGCGCAGTTAAATTAACCACATGAATCGAGCCGCGCCAAAAAGATGTATATTGTCTGAAGGCAGTTAAGACACTCCGATGGCTAAAAAAAAAAAGAAAAGAAACATTAACTTAATTATCTACATATTATACTGGGAGGGAAATCATTAGCTTCCTGTTTATGGGAGAGGCATCGGTGGCAACCCTATTCAGCTCAAGAAAAGAGCTCATAAAGAAGGAGAAAATGAAATGAACTTTCACTGGAGAAAAAGAAAAGGGCGCACAATGCATATACAGTAGATGCCTCGAATGCGTCTGGAAACGAGGAAGGGAAAGAAGAATTCATCACAAAGTGTCCCCTTTATGTTTTAATTTATAGAATATTTAATTGCAACTTGGGCTATTGGCAATACAGAACGGAACAGAACGGAACGGAACGGAACAGAACAGAACAGAACAGAACAGAACAGAATAGAATAGAACTGGAAGGGACCTAGAAGGTCTTCTAGTCCAGCCCCCTGCTCAAGCAGGAGAACCTATACTGTCTCAGACAGGTGAATGTCTAGTCTCTTCTTTAAAATCTCCAGTGATGGAGCACCCACGATTTCTGGGGTTAAGCTGTTCCATTGGTTGATTGTCCTCACTGTCAGGAAGTTTCTCCTTAATTCCAGGTTGCTTCTCTCTTTGATCAGTTTCCATCCATTGTTTCTCGTCCTTCCCTCTGGTGCTCTGGTGAACAACCTGACCCCCTCTGCCTTGTGGCAGCCCCTCAGATACTGGAACACTGCTATCAAGTCTCCCCTGTTTCTTCTTTTCTTTAGACTAGCCAAACCCAAGTCCCACAGCCATTGTTCCTATGTTTTGGTCTCCAGGCCTTGGATCATCTTAGTTGCCCTTCTCTGAATTTTTTCCAAACTCTCAACACCTTTTTTGTGATATGGTGACCAAAATTGGCTGCAGTATTCAAGGTGTTGTCTTACTAGTGTTTTATAAAGCGGTACTAGTACTTCGTGTGGTCTTGATTCTGTGCCTCTGTTTATACAACCCAGGATTGTATTAGCTTTTTTGGCGGCGGCTGCACATTGCTGGCTCATAGTCAAGTCATCGTCCACTAGGACTCCAAGGTCCCTCTCACAGTTACTGTTTTTAAGCCAGGTCTTGCCCAATCTGTATTTGTTCCTTTGGTTTTTCCTGCCACGTCCTTTTCTTATCAGTTCACATGAACATAGAACATCGAATAATAGAGTTGGAAGGGACCTTGGAGGTCTTCTAGTCCAGGGGTAGGCAACCTTGGCTCTTTTATGACTCGTGGGCTTCAACTCCCAGAATTCCTGAGCCAGCATGGCTCAGCTTGGAAACCTCTCCCTTTCCCCTCAGCATGGCTGGCTCAGGACTTCTGGGAGTTGAAGTCCACGAGTCATAAAAGGGCCAAGGTTGCCTACCCCTGGCCTAAGTCCTCCTGTTCTAAGCAGTGAGCCTCCTAGACCAGGGGTAGGCAACCTTGGCTCTTTTATGACTTGTGGACTTCAACTCCCAGAATTCCTGAGCCAGCATGGCTCAGCTTGGAAACCTCTCCCTTTCCCCTCAGCATGGCTGGCTCAGGAATTCTGGGAGTTGAAGTCCACGAGTCATAAAAGAGCCAAGGTTGCCTACCCCTGTCTAGTCCAACTTCCTACTCAAGCAGGAGACCCTATGCCACTTCAGACAAATGGTTGTCCAATTTCTTCTGAAGAACCTCCACTGATGGAACACCCACAACTTCTGGAGGCAAGCCATTCCATTGAAATATCTCAGAAGGTTTTTTTTTAATGCTCATCTACAAATTCAATTGCTGAATGCAATAATATTTCTTGTCAAAATGTATGTCATGCAGACATATTCTTCAGAGAAACACAGCCAGGTTTCGTTAAGGTTTGCATAACCAGGCCAGCTGTACACCTGGAAACAGCTTTTGTATGCATGCAAAACTCGGTTAAATTTTGGTTGATTGACTAATGTGTTCTCAGCCATAGGATGAAAGAGGGATAAAGGGATCCTGTTGATTTAATCCTTTGTTCATGGCAAACAGCAGAAGGTAGAGTGATTGTGCGTTTGCCAAGACTTTAAGGCTCAAAGAGTTCAAATATCAAAAGGCAAATTAGCCAACATTTCCACTAACCTACATTTTCTCTTGCGGCCCAGAAGACAAGGGAAGGGAATGTATTGAGAAGTCATCACGAAATCTCAGAACCACCACGATAGATTTTGTTAAATTATGCTTCTGTATTTATAGGCCAACTTAAAGAGATTCATCCTCCCAGAGGGACTTTCTACACATTAAAAGCCCAAGATTCATTCACGGGGTAATTAGAAACTATAAAACTGTGACCTAGAAAATGTTAAAAGAATTGGGAATGTTTTAACCCAGCTTTCCTTGATCGGTGACACTCCAGGCATGGAGATCCCAGAATGGTAATCAGGGCAGTCCAGGATAGGAACACAAAATGTCAAGATGGCAATCACAGTTTACTTTAAAAGGAGGCGGGGCTTCAATCAGAGAGTCCCAGCTGCCATCTTTTTTTTTTTTTTAAACACTCTGATGGGAACAGGAGAAGGAGCCCTCTTTGTGTAACCCTTTTCAGATATAACTGTTCCTCCTCTGAATCATCCAACTAGGAAACATCATCAGGGCTAGAAGGGAGTGTGGTTTGTGAAGTGGTGATGGTGAAGGAGGAGGAGGAGGAGGACAACAATGGGATCCTTGATGCTCTGTAAGATTTCTTCCAGATATTTCATCACCCAACTAGACAACATCATCTGTGCTAGAAGAGAATGTGATTGGTGGGGAGGGGAGGGGGAGGAGGAGGAGGAGGAGGAGGAGGAAGAGGAAGAGGAGGAGGAGGAAGAAGAAAAGGACAACAATGGGATCCTGGATGCTCTCTAAGATTGGTTGTTTCCTTCTAGACGTTTCATCACCCAACTAGGCAACATCATCTGTGCTAGAAGAGAGTGTGATTGGTGGGGGAGAAGGAAGAAGAGGAGGAGGAGGAGGAGGAGGAAGAGGAAGAGGAGGAGGAGGAGGAGGAGGAGGAGGAGGAGGAGGACTGTGTGGTTCTTGGTGCTCTCTGAACTTCATTGTTTGCAGACCTTTCATTACCCAACTAGGTAATATCAGTACCGGTGGTGGTACCTAGTTGGGTAGTGAAACATCTGCAAAAAACAACCAAACTCAGGACCACCAAAGACCCCACAGTTCAACCCCGGGCTACAAATAATGTCTTCTACTGGAAGCAGCTGGTGATACTCTGGACCAGATTACTTCTGGTTTGAAGAAGGAGCTTCCAGAATGCCTGTAGATCACTCCCAGATTTACCAGATGGTTTTGGTCCAAAGTTCTTTAGAACATTCTATTCTCAGATTTTCCACCCATCGAATGCACTCTTGTGTGTGTGTCGCAAACAGCTCAAACTCTGCTCGTTCCAAAGTTACAGGCCTTGTTACTATTCACTTCAGTACTTAGCTCTTGATTTATCACATCAAATATATACTTAGCCTTCTTCCTTGTTTGATGGCTGCACTCGTAAATCTGTCCCACGAGGGCTGTTCTCCCACTGGAAAATCACGGAAGATGTTTAGGGCTCTGCTATTATTGGCTACTAAAGACCTTTGTGCTTTGTGTATGTATGTACTCCTCATCCATTGCACTTCCCAGACTGCCAAAGCTTGATGATATTGTGGAATGTGTTGCCATGGTAAAAATTGTTCAGCGAGAAGTAAATGCATGCAAGTACAGACGTTATGCAGTGTAAGTGTGGCGAAGAGTAGCTTCATCCCAGCTACTTAGGAACAATTTCACCTGTAATTTTTGACAATACAAAACACCTTTCCTTTCAACGTTCCAATTACCATTAGTGTCCTGAACTAAGAAGAAAGTACTTGGCTGGTTTTAGTTTTCTTTCAAAACACGAAGCAGAGAAATGTTTTCATTCAGGACCATACAATGCCTTCATTCAATACCCAAGAATTGATTTCTCTGCTGACTATTTACAATGCAGCAGGTGCCAAGATGCGGAGGGTTCGAAGAATTTAAGAATGGCCTTCGTGGATTGAAATAAAATGCCCTCTTTCCTTTGATAGCAGCCAAATAGAACCTCTGTAATTTCACACGCAGGGCAACCACAACAGCAATCAAACAAAAACTATTGTTTGTTCCCAGCATCTACTCTTCAGAAATAGGCGTCTCTGTGTGAATCAGTTTTATTCCACTATTGTGCTTGATAGCTGTAGGATTGATTATGACGCGATCAACTAGTGGTCCTCTTCCATATCATGACACCATCAACCAGTGGGTCTTCTTCCACAACACAGTGCCATCAATCGGTGATCTTACGTCAGATCCCATCAACCAGGGGTCTTCTTCCACATCACGACCCCAACAATCAGTGGTCTCACATCATGATCCATCAACCAGTGGTCTTCTTCGACATCATGACCCCATCAGCCAGTGGTCCTCTTTCACACCACAACCCCATCAACCAGTGGTCATCTCCCACATCATGGTGCCATCAACCAGTGGTCCCTATCAAGATGGGGTTGTGGTGTGAAAGAGGACCAGTGATTGATGGGGTCGTGATGTGGAAGAGGTCCACTGATTGATGGGGTCGTGATGTGGAAGAGTTCCACTGGTTGATGGGATCGTGATGTGGAAGAGGTCCACTGGTTGATGGGGTCGTGACATGGGAGAAGACCACTGGTTGATGGGGTCGTGATGTGGAAGAGGTCCATTGGTTGATGGGGTCATGATGTGGGAGAGGTCCACTGGTTGATGTGACAGAGGTTTTGCTAGATGTCTCCTTGTCCAAGGACTCTTGGGATATTCAGCACTTCACTTAGAAAATAAGCAGGGACTTTATGTTCCTCAAGTGATAATTTCCATTCCTGTGATTGTGATTCATTAAACAGAATGAGAATCAGAATTATTGTGGTCCAAATGGGATAATGATTGACGGGGATGTGATAGGGGTGGATGGGGTTGTGATGTGGAAGAGGACCACTGGTTGATGGCATCACGATAGTCCTCAACTTATTTATTTCATGATCATTTGAAATTACAGTGGCCCTGAAAAAAGTGATGTATGACTATTTTCCACACTTAATGACTGTTGCAGCATCCCCACAGGGGCAGGGGCAGATTTTGGGCACTCGGTCTCTAAAAGATTCGCCATCACTGATATACAATGTAAAACACAAACACACTTTCTTTCTCGGTACACACAGACACGCAGACCTGTTGTGAATGACTCCCTGAGATTTGGTTGCTCCTTTGACAACATTCAAACTTCGAGAACCACCTATGATCCAAATTGAAAAAAAGCAGAATTTTACTGGAATCCATGAACTAATCAAAGGATCCCTACTTTGAATCAGTCGGTTTCTAATAGTTGTTTTAAAAGATTTAGAGAGATTGTTGTAATGAACAGAACTGACTGACAATATTTGTTTGAAGATATGTACAGTTAAAACCTGTGTTAATGAACATTCCAGCAGCTTCTGAGTACTTCTGATTTGAAAGATCCTTGAGATGCAGTGCTGAAATCAACCGTTCAATTTTATAAGTCGTTAAATAATAAAATAAGTTAGATAAACGCTTTGTGGAATGAAGAACTGGAATGGATCCTGGGTTGAGGAATGCGAAATACATTTCTTCTGATTTAAAAATGAAATTAATTCATCGGAAAATATTATTTTGTATATATTTATTGAACTCTTCAACAATTGTTTAAGAAAGAATGGACGGTAGATTATTCTGTGTGGAAATGGAAATGTTGCAAGAAATTTGAAGTTTCTTTTATTCCTCTGTTTTGGTCACGTCCAGCTCTGTTTTGATCCCAAACAATCAGACGTCTCAGGACTATTTCGGAAAGAAATATTATAGAGAAGCATCAAAATGTGATGCTTAATATATTCATAAAATATGGAATTTGTCATCCCATGAACAGCTTTGGTTATATTAAGCCTGGGTTAAAATAGGATAATGAGGATAATTTTACATACCTCAAAAAAACAAAACCCTTTCTCTCCTGGTTTTTTAAAAAAAACAGACTCAGTAAATGAGTCTTTATCTAACTTTGAAAAGTCTCCCCATGTTTCAACAATGCGAAAATAAAGCGATATGTTTCTATGAGATCTATCAAGGAAAGGGAATATCTAGAACAGACATGTCAAACACAAAGCCCGGGGGCCGCATGTGGCCCGCGAAGTGTTTTCATGTGGCCCGCGAAGCCATCCTGGAAACAGTGAGGGAACGGCCCCCGCTGCCTTGGCCCTGGCCCAGGCCGGCCGGGAGCCAATGTACAATTTTGTGGTGGCCATCTACGCTGAAACGCATTCAGTCTTAGCTCCACAAGGCCGTCTGGAAACAGCAAGGAACCAGCCCCTGCCGCGTCGGCCCCGCCCCCTGGGTGCATGTTGGGGAGGTGTCACCCTTTGTGAGGAATGAAGAAATGGACCATGCCTTGGCGCTTGCCCCAGTCCCACCCCCTTCTGCCAGAGACCCTCAGATCTGTCCCACTCCTGCCCAGGCCCCCACAGGCACCCTTGACGCGAACGATGTAGAGCTGGCCATGCCCACCCAGTAGACCACACCCACTCCATTCACGCCCACTCAGTAGGCTGCACCCATCCTGGCCACACCTGCCCGCCCCCCCCCCCCAAGGGCAACTGCAATGCTGATGCGGCCCTCAATGAAATTGAGTTTGACACCCCTGATCTAGAAGGTGGCCCTCAAACTGATGGAACCTTCAGCATTGGTGCAGAAGACCTGAAGAAAGTAGAGCAATTCAAGTTCCTCAGCTCCCTCGTATGCAGCGACAGTGATAGCTTTCCAAATGTCCACACCCGGTGTCAACGTTGCCTGGATGAAGTGTGCGCCAGGTGACCGGAGTCCTTTGTGATCATCGGATGCCCCTAAACCTCAGGTCAAAGATTCTCAAGTGAAGTCAAATCTGGCACTCAGAGGAACGCATGGGGGTGGTGACTGTCTGCTTAGAACCTCCTCCAGGAGACACCTGATGGACAGAACAGATGGACAGGAGAAGGCTCTTGAGAAAGGTACAGCTTTGGCTCAAGAATGGTATTGCGCCCAATTGCCCTCCATTTCAGGAAGTGCTAGGGGCATTCCAGGAAGCACTAGGGCCATTCCAGGAAGCGCTAGGGCCATTCCAGGAAGCACTAGGGCCATTCCAGGAAGCACTTGGGGCCATTCAAGGAAGCACTAGGGCATTCCAGGAAGCGCTAGGGCCATTCCAGGAAGCGCTAGGGCCATTCCAGGAAGCACTTGGGGCCATTCCAGGAAGCACTGGGGCCATTCCAGGAAGCACTAGGGCATTCCAGGAAGCACTAGGGCCATTCCAGGAAGCGCTAGCGCCATTCCAGGAAGCACTAAGGCCATTCCAGGAAGCACTTGGGGCCATTCCAGGAAGCACTAGGGCATTCTAGGAAGTGCTAGGGCCATTCCAGGAAGCACTAGGGCATTCCAGGAAGCGCCAGGGGCATTCCAGGAAGTGCTAGGGCCATTCCAGGAAGCGCTAGGGGCATTCCAGGAACCGCTAAGGCCATTCCAGGAAGCGCTAGCGAAGCTGATTTGCCTCTCCCAAGAAACCAGAGCTGCTGCAACTCTGTTACGTTCTAAATAAGAATAGACGAGATTCCCTCTGTTATCTGCCACTTTTTAATTAAGCCCAGTTCTCTATTGTGGACATTCACTGACTGAAGAAGCCAATTAAACAATTAAAATGACCAACGAGAACCTGCAGCAGCCCGGAATCCGCTGCCACGATTAATAGAAACTAGATGTCATCAAAATGATTGTCACAAAGGTCACTCCAAAGCCAACCCCAAATTTCTCCGGCTTAGCGTTCCTATTTCTTCAGACGATCAGTTGACTTGCACGCACAACAGGTTTCGTGGTATCATGCGATTGTCTGCGCGATTGTCTGCGCCTGTGTGTTCCTGTGTGCAAAGGTCAAAGAGGAATACAGGTAGACTCCCAAGAGTTCATTTAGTGACCGTTCAAAGTTACAACGGCACTGAAAAAAAGTGACTTAGGATTGTTTTTCACACTTAGGACTGTGACAGCATTCCCATGGTCACATGATCAAAATCCAGATGCTTGGCAACTGAATTTACAATGGTTGCCGTGTCCCGAAGTCACATGATCCCCTTAACGTATCCCCTTAAAAAAGATGCTGAGACTCTAGAAAGAGTACAGAGAAGAGCAACAAAGATGATCAGGGGACTGGAGGCTAAAACATATAAGGAACGGCTGCTGGAATTGGGTATGTCTAGTTTAATGAAGAGAAGGACGAGGGGGGACATGATAGCAGCCTTCCAATATCTCCGGGGCTGCCCCAAAGAAGAGAGAGTCAAGCTCTTCTCCAAAGCACCTGAAGGCAGGACAAAAAAAACAACGGATGGAAACTAATCAAGGAGAGAAACAATCTAGAACTAAGGAGAAATTTCCTGACAGTGGGAAAATTAATCAGTGGAACAATCTGTCTCCAGAAGCGGTGAATGCTCCAACACTGGAAGTTTTTAAGAAGAGACTGGACAGCCATTTGTCCGAAATGGTATAGGGTTTCCTGCCTGAGCAGGGGGTTGGACTAGATGACCTCCAAGGTCCCTTCAAACGTTGTTTATTATTATTATTATTATTATTATTATTATTATTATTATTATTATTATTATTATTATTATGTTGTTGTTGTTGTTGTTGTTGTTGTTGTTGTTGTTGTTGTTGAAATTTCTCATTTAGCTACAGAAATGTTGGGCTCCATTGTGGCCGTGAGTCTAGGACCACCTGAACGGCCATGGGCAGAGTAAAAATAAATATTCTTAATAGAAGTTATTCTTTATTTTAGTTGCTTTATTTTGCTTTATTCTTTATTTTGGTAGCCCTAGCCAACTCTGTTTGCATAAAGATTCTACCAAGTTTAGTCCTTATTCAGGGCTGGCAGTCACATTCTCCTTATTAGTCCTTATTCAGGCAGGCAGTCACATTCTCCCAGAAAAAAAGCAGACCATTGTTCCTGTGAATTTATTAAGTGATCCTTGTTGATAAATCTTGCTTGGGACTCCTTATATTAATGCCGAGGAGTGGCATTGTTCAGCCAGGACCTGTTGCAAACAATAGCATCTCCTGCAGAATTATGCATTTCCAGCTTGATCAAATTTTCAGATGAACCAGGTCGATGCGTTCAGGAGGATATGATTCTTTCCATTTAAAGTAATAACTGAACCTTATGAAGTGCTCTGTGACACACAAGGGGGGGAGGGGGGAGAGAATTGGTACCCACAATTTACTAAACCTGTTGCAATAGCTCCCTCTATGGACCCTGAAGCAGATTCTAGCTATTTGCTGCAACCAACGGCAATATTGCTGGTGGGTGGTGGGAAGGCTGCGGGGGGGGGGGGGGGGGGGGGGGGGGGGGGGGAAGAGAGAGAGAAGCAACAATAATTATAAACTAGGCTTCTATACAACCATCATCCCCTGCTAAGAATCCAGGGAAGCCAATTCCTTCCTTCATTCTGATGAATTAGATGGATTTGGGGCCTGCTCAGCTGTCTTGTTTTATGGGGTGGAGGCGGTTACTTCCTGCTTTAATGATTCCTGTGGGTGAGGACAGCCAATCAGAGATGAAAGGAACGTCCCTATCATGTCACAGTAACTGACAGGATGATCTCTATGGCCGTCATCAAATGGAAGGGACAGATTTGATACAATCAGTCAGATTTGGCTAGGGGATGGTATGTATTGAACTCAGATGAGAAGAAGAGGATGGAGGAGGAGGAGGAGGAGGAGGAGGAGGAAGGAGAAGGAGAAGGAGGAGAAGGAGAAGGAGAAGGAGAAGGAGAAGGAGAAGGAGAAGGAGAAGAAGAAGAAGAAGAAGAAGAAGAAGAAGAAGAAGAAGAAGAAGAAGAAGAAGAAGAAGAAGAAGAAGAAGAAGAAGAAGAAGAAGAAGAAGAAGAAGAAGAAGAAGAAGAAGAAGAAGAAGAGAGAGACAATGAGTTCTAGTTCTGTCTTAGACATGAAAGCCACCTGGGTGACTTTGGGCGAATTACCAGGAGTCAGTGAGTTCTAGTCCCGCCTTAGGCAGGAAAACCACCTGGGTGACTTTGGGCCAATCACCAGGAGGCTGTGAGTTCTAGTCACGCCTTAGGCAGGAAAGTCGGCTGGGTGACTTTGGGCCAATCACCAGGAGGCTGTGAGTTCTAGTCACGCTTTAGGCAGGAAAGCCAGCTGGGTGACTTTGGGCCAATCACCAGGAGGCTGTGAGTTCTAGTCACGCCTTAGGCAGGAAAGTCGGCTGGGTGACTTTGGGCCAATCACCAGGAGGCTGTGAGTTCTAGTCACGCTTTAGGCAGGAAAGCCGGCTGGGTGACTTTGGGCCAATCACCAGGAGGCTGTGAGTTCTAGTCACGCCTTAGGCAGGAAAGTCAGCTGGGTGACTTTGGGCCAATCACCAGGAGGCTGTGAGTTCTAGTCACACCTTAGGCAGGAAAACTGGCTGGGTGACTTTGGGCCAGTCCCTCTTTCAGCCTAACTCACCTCAGAGGGTTATTGTGGGGAAAACATGAGTATTAGGTATGTCCACCTCCTTGAGATGTTTATAAAAACGACAAAAGCCCCATATAAATAACATAATTGGATTTCTACGGCTGCCCATCTCACATTGATAACTCCGGTAGCTTGCAAGATTTTTATTTTTATTTATTTTTTTGCAAAAGCCCAATTGAATTGTTACTCCCACAAAATGATCCACCCCCCAATCATGCAGATTAATTAGGCGCTTCATCCCCCAGGGAACAAACCACCTTTGGCTTCCTACGGTTGGAAAAAGGTGGTTTATTTCCTCCCCCCCCCCTTTCCTTTCAGTCCTTTTATTGATTTGCAGGTCTCCTCCAAGCCTCTTTTGCTTCCTCCTGGATGCTGCTCTTCTTCCTCTTCTTCTTCTTCTTCTTCTATCTCTCAACCCGCCTCCAAGGTCGCCCTCTTCTCATTTGCTAAATTAAAAAGCTTTCAGACTCAACTCGCTCCGCCGTGCAACTCTGCAGCCGCGCGCCATGAAACTCCGCAAGCCGAGCTCGGGCAGCCAATCGGGGGCTGAGCTGTAAGCAGTCGCCTAGGCAACCGCACTCCGCAGCCCGCCCCCCAACCCCCACCCCCCACCCTCAGAGGCTAATGAAACAGGGGAGGAATTTAGTGCAGCGCTTAAGAGGCGGGTTTTGTTTTTGTTTTTGTTTTTGTTTTTTTGGCTACTGCGCTTTTTTGCTTTTGAAAAATAAAAATGAAAATGAAAATGAAAATAGCAGCAATCCAGGGAAGACGCGCTTTGCACCGCACCTGTCAAATCCTATATGGTCCAAAGCGGCAGCTCTCGGGCTCCCTCTAATGGCCGGTCAGCAAAGCGGCCCTAAAGAGTCGCGCTTCGATCGGGGGCTTTCGAAGCCAAACTGCGATTTAATCCCAGGGTTTCGCCATGTGAACCTAATATTGCAAGCCCGGCTTTCCGGGCGGGGGGAGGGAAAGGGGGATTTCTGTTAGGAAAGATCCCATTCCGCCTTAGAGAATAGAATAGAATAGAATAGAATAGAATAGAATAGAAAATATGAATAGAATAGAATAGAATAGAATAGAATAGAATAGAAAATATGAATAGAATAGAATAGAATAGAATAGAATAGAATAGAATAGAATAGAAAATATGGAATGGAATGGAATGGAATAGAATAGAATAGAATAGAATAGAAAATATGGAATGGAATAGAATAGAATAGAATAGAATAGAATAGAATAGAATAGAATAGAATAGAATAGAATAGAATAGAATAGAATAGAAAATATGAATGGAATGGAATGGGATAGAATAGAATAAAATAGAGTAGAGTAGAGTAGAATAGAATAGAATAGAATAGAATAGAATAGAATAGAATAGAATTGGAAGGGACTTTGGAGGTCTTCTAGTCCAGCCCCCTGCTAAAGAATAGAATAGAATAGAATAGAAGAAAAGGGAAGGGAAGAGAAGAGAAGAGAAGCTGGAAGGGACCTTGGAGGTCTTCTAGTCCAGCCCCCCGCTCAAGCAGGAGAACCTATGCCATCTCAGACAAGTGACTGTCTAGTAATCTCTTCTTAAAAACCTCCAGTGATGGAGCACCCAGGTTTTCTGGAGGCAAGCTGTTCCACTGGTTAATTGTCCTCACTGTTAGGAAGTTTCTCCTTAATTCCAGGTTGCTTCTCTCTTTGATCAGTTTCCAACCATTGTTTCTCGTCCTTCCCTCTGGTGCTTTGGTGAATAATGTGACCCCCTCTTCTTTGTGGCAGCCCCTCAAGTACTGAAATACTGCTATCATGTCTCCCCTATTTCTTCTTTTCTTTAGACTAGCCAAACCAAAGTCTTGCAGCCGTTCTTCGTATGTTTTAGTCTCCGGGCCTTTGATCATCTTAGTTGCTCTTCTCTTTTTCCACTCGTCCAATTTTTTCTGCTCAGGCGATTCTTCGAAGGAACCAAGGCGTTGTTTTTTTTTAATTTTTAATTTTATTTTTTGTTTCCGTCCCGTTCAAAACATCTCTGGAATTTTAGGATTTTGTCAACTTTTTAAAATCTCTCGTCTCCCCTCACAGGAAGATTCTGGGTGATGTCCTAAATGTATTAAAACCTAAAAACAGAATATAGAATTTAGAATTTAAAATTTAAAAAGGCAAGGAGGATTTTGTTTTTTAAAAAAGTGTGAGAGTTCATTAAAAGGCAGAGGGAGGCCTTTCGAGGCACAGTTTATTTTACTTTTATTGTATTATTTTTTTATTGTTATTTGATTGTATTATTTTATTTTTGAAGGTGTCAGAAGTGCAGTTCTTTAAAAATGTATCAAATCTGTGCTGGAAATGTAAACAACAACCAGGCACTTATTACCATCTCATGCTAAAAAGTTTTGGTTTAAGATCCATATGTGGCTAGAAAAGATTATTAAAATACAGATAGAATTTAAACCAGAACTCTGTTTTTTAGGAATATTAGGTTTGAATTATGGAAAAGAGAATGAGTGAATATTGCATGTGTTGACAGCTGCAAGAATAATATTTGCCCAATTTTGGAAAAATAAAAATTTACCATCTGACCAGACTATAATAACAAAAATACTCGAATGTGCAGAAATGGATAGATTAACTTTAGAAATGAAAGAGAAAGAAGACACAATTTATTTTAAAACATGGGGGAAATTTTATTATTGGTTAGAAACATGCTAGAATGAGAAAAGGTTATGAAATTTAAAGAGATAATTGATAATTTGTATTTATATTCCATAATTATTTGTATTAATTTGTTCTTATTTCTTCTTCCTCTTTGTATATTTGTGATCTTAAACAGTATGGTAAACTATAATCAATATGTAATATATTATTATTTTAAAGTGATTATAATTAATTAATACTAAGCATTGTTAAGTAGTGAAATGAATAAGATTTATTGACTAATTTGTTATTTACATGATTATATGGAAAGTTGTTTAATAATAGAGTAATTATTAAGATTTAATTTGTAAACCCGGACTGGTAGACTTGCTGAAGCGATGTTATTTTGTGGGATTAATGCCACTTTTGTATTACCCTTTTCCCCTGGTCTAACCTGTTTGTATGTTTCCCTTTGTCTTATCCATTTTGACCCTATCCCTTTATTACCTTTATAAAACTCAATAAAATATTTATTAAAAAAAAGAAGAAGAAGAAGAAGAAGAAGTGTAGTTCTTTCTATGGCACAACTGGAAGTAAATTGGACTGGGTTCATCAAGTGACATTGCAAATATAATCCATTTGCCAAATCACTCAGTGCCCTGTAGCTGTAAAAATAAGGGGGGGCAACAATTTTCTTCCTCTTCTCAAAGCAGTTCTAATTCAATTGGATGGGAAAGTGTTTGTTTTCAAAGTGTTTTTTTTTTAAAAAGAGGAGAGGACTTTGATTCTTTTAGTGTGGTGTTCTTATTTAGTGACAGGGAGGGCAACTGTTCTGTTTTTCATTCTGTAAATATTACCTCCAGCAGCCTGAAATTAACTCCGTCACTGCAATGAAAATGGAGTTTTCAGACATGTGTGGAGAGTAGAAAATAGAAAAGTGGACAGCTAATCTGGGGGAAGAACGTTTTAACAGAATAACAGAGTTGGAAGGGACCTTGGAGGTCATCCAGTCCAACCCCCTGCCCAGGCAGGAGACCATATCATTTCAGATGGCTGTCCAATCTCTTCTTAAAAGCCTCCAGCAATGGAGCGCCCACAAATTATGGAGGCAAGCTGTTCCACTGATTAATTGTTCTATGTGTCAGAAAATTTCTCCTTCTAGATTGCTTCTCTCTTTGATTAATTTCCGTGCATTATTTTTTATTCTGCCCTCCAGTGCTTTTGAGAATAAGTTGATCCCCTCTTCTTTGTGGCAGCCTCTCAAATATTGGAAGACTGCTATCATGTCACCCTAGTCCAGGGTTAGGCAACCTTGGCTCTTTTATGACTGGTGGACTTCAACTCCCAGAATTCCTGAGCCAGCCATGCTGAGGGGAAACGGAGAGGTTTCCAAGCTGAGCCATGTTGGCTCAGGAATTCTGGGAGTTGAAGTCCATGAGTCATAAAAGAGCCAAGATTGCCTATCCCTGCCCTAGTCCTTTTTTAAGCAGATTTGAACAGATGTTGAGGGTCTGGCAAGACTATTAATTTTACTACCAGATTCAGTGATATTGGAGCCAGGTGACAAAAATATCAGCGGTATTAAAGAAAACCACGTAACTTGGGTTTGCAATAAACCAGACGTCAAGAAATTGACAAAAGTCAAATAGCAGAAAAACTTTCCTTAGCCGTATCTGGAGGCACTTTTGAAAAGAAAAGCTTTAATGCCCTGGAATTCTTCTCTATTACAGTGAGAAATCCTTTAATTATGTTGTAAAGGTCTGATATTCCAGGGAAATGTCATTTCAAAATAAACGTCTAACAGTTAATTATCAGTGATATTTAACTTGGGGAAAAATTAAATATCACCTCATACCTCTATGATCATTTTATTGCTTTTATAGACATTTCAATGTTTTAATGGTTTCCAAGTAACAGTGAGGGGGAAAAATGACTGAAAGTGAATTAAAATGAGTGGGATCTTAAGTATCTTACTTTTCCATCCCCTTTATTTTTTAAAAAGAAAATAAAGAATAAAATGGGTCAAAAATGGCTGTCCTTCAATCGTGGCATCTTAAAGACTAAATTTAAGATAGCTTAATCCAGGGGTCTTCAAATTTGGCCCTTTTATGATTTGTGGACTTCAACTCCCAGAATTCCTCAGCCAGCGTGCGTGGCTGAGGAATTCTGGGAGTTGAAGTCCACAAGCAGGGATCTTCAAACTTGGCCCTTTTATGACTTGTGGACTTCAACTCCCAGAATTCCTCAGCCACGCACGCGTCGCCTTTTTAAATGTTGTTGTTGTTGTTAATTGCGAAGTCGTGTCCGACCCATCGCGACCCCATGGACAACGTTCCTCCAAGCCTTCCTGTCCTCTACCATCTTTTAAATACTCAAATGTAAAATTGGAAAATTAATAAAATATTATATATATAAAAAAAGAAAGGCAAAGAGAAAATGGAACAGCTTAGGAGAAGAAGTATAAGGAACGCTGCATATTCACAAATCAAGACCAGCGTCTGCAGAGATGTTTGCCAGAGATGTTTTAATTTGAATTTCTGTGCTGTGTGTAGGTTGGAGCAGATGGTCTCGTGGCTATTTCTGTCTTTTGGTTTCTGTGAGTTAATATATCATTTAGATCTCAGCGACGGCGAAAACAAAGCTTTCATTAATGTGGCAGAGAGTCAATTAGAGCGGCAATCGGATTAAATGCAACCGTAGGCAGGTCGCCTTTGACTTAACGAACACAGTTGAGCCCAAACTTTCTGTTGCTAAGTGAGACAATCGTTAAGGTGAGTTTTGCTCCATTTTACCACCTTTCAGTGGATTCCTGCAGTTATTAAGTTCGTGACACGATTGTGAAGTGAATCTGGATTCCTCGTTGTCTTTGCTTGTCAGAAGGTCGCAAAAAGGGATCACGTGATCCCCAGGTCGCTGCAACCGTCATAAATAATAATAATAATAATAATAATAATAATAATAATAATAATAATAATAATAATAATAATAATAATAATAATAATAATAAAGTTGGAAGGGACCTTGGAGGTCATCAAGTCCAACCCCCTGCTCAGGCAGGAAACCTACACCATTTCAGACAAATGGCTGTCCAGTCTCTTCTTAAAAACTTCCAGTGTTGGAGCATTCACTGCTTCTGGAGGCAGGTTGTTCCACTGGTTAATTGTTCTAACGGTCAGGAAATTTCTCCTTAGTTCCAGGTTGCTTCTCTCCTTGATGAGTTTCCATCCGTTGCTTCTTGTCCTGCCTTCAGGCGCCTTGGAGAATAGCTTGACTCCCTCTTCTTTGGGGCAGCCCCTGAGATATTGGAACGCTGCTCTCATGTCCCCCCCTCATCCTTCTCTTCATTAAAGTAGACATACCCAATTCCAGCAACCTTTCCTTATATGCTTTGGCCTCCAGTCCCCTAATCATCTTTGTTGCTCTTCTCTGTACTCTTTCTAGAGTCTCAGCATCTTTTTTACATTGTGGTGACCAAAACTGGATGCTAAGCATCTGAATTTCGATCACATGACCTTGGGGACATTGCAATGATCGTAAAGGTGAAAAATGGCCATACATTGCATTTTTTCAGTGCCATCGAACGGTCACTAAACAGTTGTAAGTCTATAAAGGTTTACCACACATTTTTAAGGAGCAAAGCTAGATGCGTTAGAGCAACCGAGAGAAAGAGAGAAAGAACCGTGGACAAAACCAACCGTTGCATTGATTTTATGTTAATCCCAAGGAAAATGCATTAGATCATTGTAAGTTGAGTTTGTTGAGTCTCTCTCTCTCTCTCTTTGAGAGGTTTATGTAAGATAGATCTCCTTACATTTTGGGATACCATGTTCCTTCCATCTCCTACTCTGCTTCAACAACGAAGTAAAATCAGTATTGAGAAGTAAAATCAATATTATTGCTTTTTTTTCATTTTAGGCTAGTTCCAACCATTGGTTCTTTCTACCTATCATCACAAGCCACCTTAAGTTAGCAACAATAGAAGTCGCACTTGCTGTGCAAGCGCAGTCCAGTGAATTAATGTTTCTCCATCCACCATCAGATGGTCTTGTTTTTAATTGACTGCACAGCATCACAAATCACACAGGGACAAGCGAGCCCTAAATAAATGTAAAATTGCTGGCACTTTATTTTGATGCTGCTGACTGGCAAACTCTCCTGCCCCAAGCATAGCTTATTAAAAAAAAAAAAAACCAACAATCTGGATTGTTTAAAATATAAGGGGAAAAAATCAATATTTTTAAAATCTATTTTCTAAAGTACACTTGGAATAATCAAAGACACAACAGTTCCTGACCTGACAACCATTGTGCCATTCCACAAAGCAGAGGAGTGGGGTGGGGGGAAAATCAATTTAGCACAGACTGAAAGAAGGAGAGATAAAGAATGCATTTTGCGTATACTCAACCCGGAGAAATATTCTGCAATATTGACATTTCTATGTAAGCTCGAGCTAGAAGTTTGAATGTTGTCAAAGGAGCAATCAAATCTCAGGGAGTCGTTCACAACAGGTCTGTTTATGTGTCTGTGTGTACAGAGAAAGATAGTGTGTGTTTGTGTTTTACATTGTATATATTATATTGGAGAGCCGCTCTCCAAGGGAGATGGGTGGTTGAGAAATATGAAGTATGAATTATACTGGCTTCAATCATTTCCCTGGCTATTTTTGTACCTGCTCAGCCAACAATCTTAGTAGCTGTGAAATTAATTCTATTGACTTAATTCAACTCCTGGCTAACTCTCGCTGACTGATGCTCCTTTTGGGCCTGGTGATTAAGGCTGTTAAATGAATGAATACAGGAGCATTTTATGTGTTTGCTGCTTTGAGTTATTTATCAAAATAATAAAGGTAGGATAAAATAAATAAACATTTATTTATTTAGAAAAGTTTTCCAGTCACCAATCTTAAAGACATGTCTCAGGGCAGTGAACAAGCCATGCAAAAAAAGACCTTTTTAACTTTTTTTAAAAAAAAAATATTCTCCCAGGTGAAGATCTCTGCAAGCTGATGTAGGACATCCACACTTGAACTTCAGAGAAAGATCAGGATTGGGCCCTCCTTCCAGAACTAATTCCTTACCCAATCTGAATTTAATGTTCCATTTCCTCTGATATTTATGTGACTTCCAGCCTCCCCTATTAAAATCCCATATTTGCTTTTCTGGAACCATCTCCCTTGCCGTCAGTAGGGCTGCAACAACACTTCTGAGCGACTAGATGGTCTCAAAGGATTGTTCCCACCGATCCAGACAATGACTTCCACGGAAAGAAAAAATAATTAGTTTTTAGAGCCTTAACACTATCAAAGCAGGAGTCACCCTAAATGCAATCCTCATTAGACCTCCATATGAACGTTGCTTAGCAACTAGGTGGAGTGCACCACGTTAGTTTGGTTTCTGAAGAACGCTGTGTTGAGTTAGTCCCTTCAGTTGTGCATCCTTATCTAGAGATCTTCCAAAGATTATTAGACATTCCCCCCCCCCATTTTGTCCAGCCTGCTTTAACTTCGTGAATGTATATATATTCATTTGTGTCCTGGAGTTGTCCATTTATTTGACAGGCTGATCTGGTCTGGGAGACTAAATCTGTCTTCTTGCTTGTCTAATGAGGGCATTGAGGCTTAAAGTTGGGGATGGAGAGAGAGAGAGAGAGAGAGAGAGAGAGAGAGAGAGAGAGAGAGAGAGAGAGAGAGAGAGAGAGAGAGAGAGAGAGAGAGAGAGGAGAGAAAGACGAGAAAGAGAAGCAAAGAGAGAGGAGAGAAAGAGAAAAAGAGAGAAAGTGAGAGAAAGAACAAGAAAGAGAAAGAGAGAAAGGGAAATGGAGAAAGAAAGAGAAAGAGAGAAGGAGAGAAAGAGGCAAGAGAGAGAGAGAAAGGGAGAAAAAGAGAGAAGGAAAAAGAGAATGAGAGAGAAGAGAGAGGGAAAAAGTAAAAGAGAGAAAGAGAAAGAGAGAAATAGAAAGACAGAGAGAAGAGAAAGAGGGAGAGAAAGAAAAAAGAGAGAGAGAGAGAAAGGGAGAAAAAGAGAGAAGGAAAAAGGAGAATGAGAGAGAAGAGAGAGGGAAAAAGTAAAAGAGAAAGAGAGAAATAGAAAGACAGAGAGAGGAGAAAGAGAGAGAGAAAGAAGAGAGTGAGAGAGAGAGAGAGAGAGAGAGAGAGAGAGAGAGAGAGAGAGAGAGAGAGAGAGAGAGAAGGAGCTATCTTCAAATGACAACAAATCCCATCTCCTTGTGGTTTCTCATCCTGGAGGTACTTCTGAGGTTGGCTTGACTCTCTAATGATGAAGGTTTACGTCCACGATTAATGCACAAATTGCTATTTTGACAGGAGCTCCTAAAGCAGCGGATTGTGGCTTTCTTTAGGGGCCTCATTATTTCGTGCAGGGCTTTGCAAATACATCAAAACCACCCCTAAAAGACATTTAGGGAGAGAGGAAGCAACATAAGTTATCGCCCAAAAGAGCTCGCCAGGCGCCAGAATCGTAGTTGGCAAAAATTCATGCAACATCTTTCACATGGTAACCCCGAGCATCAGTCGTTTGAATATTAATGACGTACCAATATTAATTACACCTGGGCAATTGTACGGCTGCATTAAAATGTCACGGCTGGGAGTCAGCTGCTGGCCAACGCATTTATTTTTTAATCATTACATTGACTTTAAATGAAAGGGAAGGAAGGAAGGAAGGAAGGAAGGAAGGAAGGAAGGAAGGAAGGAAGGAAGGAAGGAAGGAAGGAAGGAAGGAAGGGAGGGAGGAGCTCCTTTGATGGTGAAAGCTATGGTACATTAGTAACAATGGATGGAAACTAATCAAGGAGAGAAGCAACCTAGAATTAAGGAGAAATTTCCTAATAGTGAGAATGATCAACAAGTGGAACTACCTGCCTCCAGAAGTTGTGGATGCTCCAACACTGGAGGTTTTTAAGAAGAGATTGGACAACAATCACTTTTGCATGATGTCAAAAATAACAACAACACTCTATGCATAGTGCCATGTAACCATCAGAAGTTAAGCACAGCTTCCACTATTGACTTTAAACACTTGTGATTCTGGGCAGTTTAGATATAATCTTGCTTGAAAATCATGAGGCGGGTAGAAGAGAGACATTGATATTGTTTGTCACAATAAGCCATTTTGGCTCTAGGTTTCAATTTAGATTAAGAGCTCTCATAAATGCCTTAATGAGTATCATCAAGCATTGTCTGGATTAATCCATCCCAAGAACCTGTCATATGATTTATTTGATTTTTAACTTGGCAGACTGGGTGGAATGCTATGGTTCGTGAACCGTCATTTAAAGCTGAGCAAATTGTACCTGATTCTGGAAAACCACGTTTGTGGGCTGTTCATATCAAGGGTTTCGTTCCAGCTCAGCTCTAAATTTCAACTCTGGACTTAAACTTTGAGATGTATGGACTTCAACTCCCACAATTTCCCAGACGGCATGATGCCTAGAATTCCCTTTAGCATGCTGCATGGAGAATTCTGAGAGTTGAAGTCCACACGTCTTAAAAGTTGCTGACTGACTTAAACCCTTATTCAGGCTTTGTCTTACAATTGGGTTAATTCATTATCTTTAGGGGAGACCAAAAGTTTGATTGCATGTTTGTGCTGTTATCTTTATTATTATTATTATGGATCATCGCACAGTCAGCCAGATGTTCAGACTGGATTTGGCATTTTTGTCTACCTATCGAATCCTTACCAAGGACCTGGGATAGGCAGATGTGGATGTTTGATGGTATCACAGATCTTGTCGCACGATGGAAGCAGTTCCTAGTAAGGCCGCATTTTGCAATTGACTAATGGCGAATTTGTCAATGCCAATGGTGTTCAAGTATTATTATTATTATTATTATTATTATTATTATTATTATTATTATTATTATTATTATTATTATTATTATTATTCTACTTCATCGATGCCCTTAACCTTACCCAGTGCCTTTCCATTCTTCTACTTTCTTCAGCTTTGCCAAGTATAACCATGCCATCCTTGGCTTACGTCACATGCCCCAAAGTACTTGAGGGCAGGCCAAGAAAGAATGGACGGAAACTCATCAAGGAGAGAAGCAACCTGGAATTAAGGAGAAATTTCCTTACAGCTTGCCACCGGAAGTTGTGAATGCTCCAACACTGGAGGTTTTTAAGAAGAGACTGGACAGTCACTTATCTGAAATGGTATAGGGCAGGGGTAGGCAACCTTGGCTCTTTTATGACTCGTGGACTTCAACTCCCAGAATTCCTGAGCCAGCCATGCTGAGGGGAAAGGGAGAGGTTTCCAAGCTGAGCCATGCTGGCTCAGGAATTCTGGGAGTTGAAGTCCACGAGTCATAAAAGAGCCAAGGTTGCCTACCCCTGGTATAGGGTCTCCTGCTTGAGCAGGGGGTTGGACTAGAAGACCTCCAAGGTCCCATCCAACTCTGTTATTCTGTTACTGTTAAATATCTTGAGTTGTTGCTTGCTCAAGGGGGGCAGTTAATCTTTGGCATACAAGACAACATTCATTGGAAAGCAAAAATCATATTTTCTTCTTCTGCAGGAAAACTTGAAAGAAGAATCCTAAGTAAGTAAACCCAACGAACCTAGAACTAAGGAGAAATTTCCTGACAGTGAGAACAATGAATCAGTGGCATGGCTTATCTCCAGAAGTTGTAGGTGCTCCAACTCTGGAGGTTTTCAAGAATGGATTGGACAACCGTTTGTCTGGAATGACACAGGCTCTTCTGCTTGAGCAGGGGGTCGGACTAGAAGATAATAATAATGATGATAAAGTTGGAAGGGACCTTGGAGGTCATCTAGTCCAACCCCCTGCTCAGGCAGGAAACCCTATACCATTTTGGACAAATGGCTGTCCAGTTTCTTCTTAAAAACTTCCAGTGTTGGCGCATTCACCGCTTCTGGAGGCAGGTTGTTCCACTGGTTAATTGTTCTCACTGTCAGGAAGTTTCTCCTTAGTTCTAGGTTGCTTCTCTCCTTGATTAGTTTCCACCCGTTGCTTCTTGTCCTGCCTTCAGGCGCTTTGGAGAATAGCTTGACTGCCTCTTCTTTGGGGCAGCCCCTGAGATACTGGAAGACTGCTATCATGTCCCCTCTCGTCCTTCTCTTCGTTAAACTAGACATGACCCAATTCCAGCAACCATTCCTTATATGCTTTAGCCTCCAGTCCCCTAATCATCTTTGTTGATCTTCTCTGTACTCTTGTCCCTTCCAACCCTATTATTCCATATTCTATGCTTCTTCGATGCAGAGTTGGTGACAGTTTGCAGGAAAGAACGTAACTTTTCCCCTTCAAGATCTGTCAGTGAAGAATATCTGTTTAGTTAAATGTCTGTGGAGATTCTTAGTCATCCAGGTCTTGGTTGTCTCAAAGGTGCTTTTTCAAAGAGCAACTGGACTCCCTTTGTTTTGCTGGAAGATGTTTTGCTTCTCACCCAGGAAGCTTCTTCCGTTCTTAGTTCTTCAGTTCTTGGATGAAGCTTCTTGGATGAGAAGCGAAACATCTTCAAGCAAAACAAAGAAAGTCCAGTTGCCTTTTGAAAAAGCACCTTTGGGACAATCTGTTGAGCTACCACGGAGTAACTTTTTTTTAACGTTTCTCCCATGTTCAGCAAAGTTCTCCTGTAGAACGGAGCACCCTGCGTTTCCCACGAACACGTTCCCTGCAGAGTCTTGTCGGATAGCGCTGAATATATAACAAAGTGCTATTAGGCTGAAGGAAGGAACGGGTTTAAAATACTAACTCGTTATGCCAATCAATCTGATTCAGCCACCTTGAATGCGGCATTCAGCTCGGATCACTTCATCTTCAAAAATATCAGCATCAGGAATAGAAAAGGTCCTGTGAAGGGCGCCGAGGAATGATTACCGGCATAAGGTTGTTTCCATCAACGAGAGATTAAATAGGCGATGATTGATTATTTAACTCGAAAAGAAGACTAACAAGAAAGATGATAGCAAAAGGTATATCCAGCAATTAATAGTGCAAGGAGCATTATTGTCTTCCTTGATTCTAGGCCTCTTGTTTTATAATCCTCTCTCTCTCTCTCTCTCTCTCTCTCTCTGTCTCTCTCTCTCTCTCTGTCTGTCTCTCTCTCTGTCTCTCTCTGTCTCTCTCTCTCTCTCTGTGTCTCTCTCTCTCTCTGTCTCCTCTCTTTCTCTCTTTTTCTCTCTCTCTCTGTTTCTGTGTGTCTGTCTGTCTCTCTCTGTCTCTCTCTCTCTGTCTCTTTCTCTGTCTCTCTCTCTCTGTCTCTCTCTCTGTCTCTCCCTCTGTCTCTCTCTGTCTCTCTGTCTCTGTCTCTGTCTCTCTGTCTCTGTCTCTGTCTCTCTGTCTCTGTCTCTGTCTCTGTCTCTGTCTCTGTCTCTGTCTCTGTCTCTCTCTCTCTCTCTCTCTCTCTCTCCATGTGTGTGTGTGTCTGTGTGTGTGTGAAAAATGGGTCTGCGGATATAGAAATTTATGTGAGGATTTTAAAGAGCCAAATTGTATGGACTATCAAGCATTTGGATGTTATTCAACTCTTCCAAAATGCAGCAATGCCAAACAGGCATGTAGGAAAAAAATAAATAAAGATTGAATAGCAAAGACTAAACAAGAGAATAGTGGAAATGTCATCTCGAACATAGAATAACAGAGTTGGAAGGGACTTTGGAGGTCTTCTAGTCCAACCTCCTGCTCAAGCAGGAGAACCTATACCATTTCAGACAAGATCGCAAATAACTGATGAAGACTTTTGTTGAAGGAAAGAGTCTTCATCATAACCATAAAGGATAACATGGTGCAGTGTTAGAATCACGCAAATGGCACCCTTCCTTTGCAACATGACGTTGACCCACTTGCATGAATTGTTGTGTTTGCAGAATGATGTTGTCATTCATCATTGGCCACCCCAAACTCTCCAGAACTAGGACATGTTGCATCTCTACCACACATATCCAATCTCTTTTTGGATCCTGCTCACAGAATAACAGAGTTGGAAGGAAACCTGGAGTCTTCTAGTCCAACTAGGACTCCAAGATCTGTCTCGCAGCAACTACTATTGAGTCAGGTACCACCTATACCAGGGGTCCCCAATCCCTGGGCTCCGGCCCGGTACTTGGCTGTGGCCCACTCGAAACCGGGCCCCACAAGCGGCAGATGAGTGTGCATATGCAGCTCCATTTGCACCAGTGGCAGGCAGTTGCATATGTGCCCACTGCCCGTGTAAATGGAGTTGTGCGTGCGAGTGCACCTGCCACACGCACGGAACCATTTCCTCTCCCTTCCCACTGTTCTACAAAGCCAGAGAGGTTGGGGACCATTGACCTATACTACCGTGTTTCCCTGAAAATAAGATCAGGTCTTATATTAATTTTTTGCTCCAAAAGACGCATTAGGGCTTATTTTCTAGTTAGACAGTGATGGGATTCAGCCAGTTCGCACCAGTTCAGCAGACGTCCATTCTAAGTCTGGGATGCCTGGAGGCCGGAAGTGTGGGGATGTCACTTCCGGAAGTCCGTTCTAGGCCTTAGAGGCCTGGAGAAAGCCTCCCAGGCCTAGAATGGCCAGCTGGAAGTGCAGGGATGCCACTTCCAGAAGTCCTTTCTACACCTCGGAGCCAGGAGAAAGCCTCCCAGGCCTAGAATGGCCAGCCAGAAGTGCAGGGATGACACTTCCGGAAGTTTGTTCTAGGCCTCGGAGGCCTGGAGAAAGCCTCCCAGGCCTAGAATGGCCAGCCGGAAGTGCAGGGATGCCACTTCCGGAAGTCCATTCTAAGCCTCGGAGGCCTGGAGGAGGCCTCCCAGGCCTAGAACAGCCTGCCGGAAGTGCGGGGATGCCACTTCCGGAAGTCCATTCTAGGCCTCGGAGGCCCAGGCCTGCATCCACGCAGAGAGCCAGTTGTTCAGGGATTTGAATCCCACCACTGCGGTTAGGACTTATATTTGGAGAAATACGGTACTAAATGCGTCCGTTTGGCTGCCGATCTTAACTTGGGCTTATTTTGGGGGTAGGGCTTATATTACGAGCGTCCTGAAAAACCACGCTAGGGTTTATTTTCCGGTTGGGTCTTATTTTCCAGGAAACACGGGTATACCTGTGCACTTGATGCATTTGCTGTTGTCTTATTCCCAACCAAATCTATAGCATCCTTGATTTGTCTTTGTCTCATTTGTGGCCTTCTTGCAGGAAAGCCAAAGCCCCCTTTCAGGGGCAAGAGACCCCGACATGTGCTTCAAGATCATGATTCTTTGGCCCTGTTTGAGCAGTACGGCTTATGCTTATATCATCAAGTCCACAACCGTCTCTGGTTTGACTGGGACTAAGCCATCCGTCTTTCTGTAGCAGATGTTACCCTTTTGCCCCCAAATCTCATTACGCTGAACTTGTCCAGATTCCCTGGACTTAAACGTGGATGCTGACGACCTCGTGGAGACAGCCACGCGATGGTCTTGGCAGCCATAGGAATGACGCTTGCCCTGGCTGGATTCTGCCCCTCAGTTTGTGTGTTTGTTTGGAATGACTTCTCCATCAAGCCACGCATCTGCAGACTTCCTGGTGTTCTTCCAACCTGTATTAATTAGCTGTGACTCTGCTTAGAAATGAAGCCGGCAAAGCAAGAAGCAATTGTCCCCAAGCCAGACAGATCGGCTGTTTATTTATTTGGTTGATTGGTTTGTTTTATCTACATTTTTTTTAAAATCCTAACTTTATTATTTTTATAAATAGAGGGGGGGGGGAAATATGCCTAATATTCTCTTCTTCTGCTCTTTTTCCTCACAATAACAATCCTGTCAAGGTGAGTGGGGGGCTGGGAAAGAGTGACTGGCCCTAAGTCATCCAGTCATCTTTCAGGCCTAAGGTGGGACTAGAACTCACTGTCTCCTGGCGATTCATTCAAAGACACCCAGTTGGGTCTCATGCCTAAGAAAGGACTAGAATTCAGGGTCTCCTGCTAGGTGGCCCAAAGTCAGCCAGCTGGCTTTCATGCCTACGGTGGATCTAGAACTTATAGACTCCTAGAGATTGGCCCAAAGTCCCCCAGTTGGGTTTTAGGCCTAAGGTGGGACTAGAACTCACTGTCTCCTGGTGATTCGTTCAAAGTCACCCAGCCGGCTTTCATGCCTACGGTGGATCTAGAACTTATAGACTCCTAGAGATTGGCCCAAAGTCCCCCAGTTGGGTTTTAGGCCTAAGGTGGGACTAGAACTCACTGTCTCCTGGCGATTCGTTCAAAGACACCCAGTTGGGTTTCATGCCTACTGTAGATCTAGAACTTATAGACTCCTAGAGATTGGCCCAAAGTCCCCCAGTTGGGTTTTAGGCCTAAGGTGGGACTAGAACTCACTGTCTCCTGGTGATTCGTTCAAAGTCACCCAGCCGGCTTTCATACCTACGGTGGATCTAGAACTTATAGATTCCTAGAGATTGGCCCAAAGTCCCCCAGTTGGGTTTGAGGCCCAAGGCGGGACTAGAACTCACTGTCTCCTGGTAATTGGCCCAAAGTCAACCAGACAACTTTATAGGCTAAGGTGGGCCTAGAATTTACTGTCTCCTGATGATTGGCCCAAAGTCATTCAGCAGGCTTTCACGTCTAAAGCAGAACTAGAACTCACGGTCTCCTGGCTTCTATCCAGGGGCATTAACCACTAGACCAAACTGGCTCAATGTCAATTTGGACGTGGTCCCTTCCAATCTCAAGGCCAGAAAGAGAACCAGCAAATGTTCGTTGACCCCCAAACTCCAAAGAAAAAGTTCTGGAGCGTAAAACATAAACAAGCTTTTATTACTGTGTACTGGGTTCTGCTATGGGTACACCGGCTTCTCCTATATATCACTATTTCTGCAATAAACAACTAACCCCTTCATTCTGGGTCTTTGAGCTTCTGCCCTAAGCAAGTTCTTGAATAAGGAGCAAAGTGTTGAGATTTATTGCTCTGTCTGGCATGAAGACCGACTAATTATTTTTAGATCAGCCAAGGTTGCAAAGGGCTGCCATTAGCTGTAGTATAATTTGAAAAGTTGATGTGTATACATATGCACACACACGTATGTACGTATGTACCCCTGAGAATTAATATATCTAATATATCTTTGGGAAATGAACCTACACTGAAAAATCAGGAAGATTAAATTCTTGTTCTCTGCAAGTATATTTAACAACTCCTTCCTTTCCTGTTTGTAATTCATTTATTTGTTGTTGTTTTTTTTTAAAAAAAGGAACAGTTGTCCCACAGCATCCTTAATCAGATTTTTCATATTGTTTCAAGTGGATTTTATCTTAAACATGTGTCTGTGTGTGTCTGTGCTGTTTGTCTGTGTTTGTGTGTGTGTGTGTAATCCTAAGCTTTTCACCAGTTAAATTTTTACAAGGTCAAATCTTTCAGGGAGGGAGGGAGGGAGGAAGGAGAGAGAATGGGAGGGAGAAAGGAAGGGGAGGGAGG
>NW_015389935.1:110905-113061 GCF_001527695.2 Protobothrops mucrosquamatus
AGGAAGGAAGGAAGGAAGGAAGGAAGGAAGGAAGGAAGGAAGGAAGATTGTTATTCTCCTTATCCCTTGATTATAAAAGAGAATAAGCATTCTTATTCTGAAAAACAAGAAAAAGTGATAGCTAGAAAAAGGGTGCGATTCAAAACAGCTTTGTATAAAAATCACATTAAAATGAAATGTGTAACCTAAAAGAATTGATATGAGCAGATTATAAGGAAACAGAGACAGTTGTTATTATTATTGTTGTTAGAGTTTGAAATATAGAGCAAAAAAACCCCCTATCACCACTGCCTTACAAAATTCTAGATTTTTCTTTGGAAAAAAGCCCGAAAGCCAGGGGCATTAAACCAATTAAGATTAACACAAATTCCGGTGACTTGTTCCACGATTTCTCTCCCTCTCTCTCCCTCTCCCTCCCTCCACATCGCAAGACTGGGGTGCAAAACCTTAATAAAGTGCCTTTCTTCCCGGGAAGACAATTAAAACAGTAATATGTATTCAAAAAAATTCAGAATTAAATCAGAAATTAAATAGTATTTTCATTATCGTTCACGTTAAGGATTTGATTATTATTCAAATTCGCCTGCATGCTATTTCCATCTTTCTCTCCCCCCTCCCCTTCTCACACTTGAAGCCACTTTTGATTGAATTCTGACATCTGAGAGAATACATTTCAAGATGTGGAACAAAGAGAAATAGAGTAGGGCTGAACATTGCCAAGGAATCAGCATGAATATGCCAATAAGCAAGAGAGAAGAGTGGAGGAAGAGAAAAGAGACGACACATATATTAGTTGCCCCAAAAATGCAATGCAAGAACAGGCAGTCCTCGACTTAACGACCAAAATTGGACCCAATATTTCTGCTACTAAGCAAGACAGTGGTTAAGTGAGTTTTGCCCCCACTTTACAACCTTTCTGGCCACAGTTGTTAAGGGAATCACTGCAGTTGTTAAGTTAGTAACATGGTTGTTAAGTCAATCCGGCTTCCACGGATTGATTTTGCTTGTCAGACAATTGCAAAATATTGCAATTGCACTTGATCCAGGGACACTGCAACCGTCATAAGTATGAGTCAGTTGCCAAGCATCTCAGTTTTGATCACGTGACCATGGGGATGCCGCATTGGTCGTTAAATGTGAAAAATGGTCATGAGTCATTTTTTTTCCCCCAATGCTGTTGTAATATCAAACCATCGCTAAATGAATGGCTGTAGAAGCATATTCTTATTTTGTGAAGTGTCTTCTCTTAGGCCAGGGGTCTTCAAACTTGGCCCTTTTGTGACTTGTGGACTTCAACTCCCAGAATTCCTCAGCCAGGCACACTGCCTGCGGAATTCTGGGAGTTGAAGTCCACAAGTCATAAAAGGGCCAAGTTTGAAGACCCCTGTTTTAACAGTTGTTAAATTAGTAACAGTTGTTAAGTGGCTTCCCTGTTGACTTTGCTTGTCAAAAGTTCACCAAAACTGTCCCTATGGAACACAGCAACCGTCATAAATGTGAGTCAGTTGCCAGGCATCCGAATTTTGATCATATGACCATGTGGATGCTGCAGCGGTCATAAGTGTGAAAAATGGCCATAAGTGCTGTTATAACTTTGAAAGGTCATTTAAAGGAGCTGTTGTAAGTCAAGGACTACTATAATAACCAACCATTAAAAACTCCACGGTTTCTACCAGGCTGCAAAGAGACTTTTAAACATGAATCTCTTCAAAATTACACATATAAAAATGTTCTCGGAACTAACTGCCTACCAGTTATAACATTTGGAAGCCCTAAATGATGATAGCTACCATGGCATTTTTGTTCTTTATTTCTCCCATTCTTGGCACTCCAAATGTCCACAACCTTTGTAGAGACAAGGTAGACACCAACACAAGGACACAACAGGTGTGCTCCTTTTCCCTTCTGTTTTTTTTCTTCCAGGCCTTCAAGTCCTATCTCCATAGCAACATATGTCCAAGCTGCTTAGTTTTAACCAATTTTGGATCGTGGTTTATTTTTTCCTCCAAAGAACAAAGATCAGACAGGACTCAGATGCTCTGGGCTTTGCTGGTCTCATTAAGTAAAGTTTAAGTAATCTAGAAAACATTTTGGCTTCCATTTTTTGATCACTGCTACCACCCCTTATATTATTACACTAGCTGTACCCGGCCACG
>NW_015389935.1:114856-135636 GCF_001527695.2 Protobothrops mucrosquamatus
AGGAAAAGTTGAGGGAGGGAGGGAGGGAGGGAGGGAGGAAGGAAGGAAGGAAGGAAGGAAGGAAAAGTTGAGGGAGGGAGGGAGGGAGGGAGGGAGGAAGGAAGGAAGGAAGGAAGGAAGGAAGGAAGGAAGGAAGGAAGGAAGGAGATATGGCTATTCCAATTCTCAGTTTTTAGCCAGCAGTTCTTGACTAAAGCTGCCTTGCGAAGAACAATTCCTGGCTATGGTTTTGTAAGTCTCATCCTGCTTGTTATGACCTGGGATGGCTTTTTGGATTTTTCCATGCCAAGAAATGAGACCCGCTGACATCCTTACCGATTAACACTGCTTTCAGGGTAGATTTGTTCCCTCACACCTACTGCAATTCTCTCTTTGTAAATTAGACATTTTCTGTCAGCAAGATGAGACAGAAACAGGGTCCTTTGGGGGAGAAAAGGAGAACATGATTGCTTTGCATCGCCCTCCAGTTTGGTCGGCTAGACTGGGAAGTAAAAAAAACACAAAACGCTGGAAAAAAGCGATAGAAAAACAGATCTTCGTGGTTACCAAGCAAACTATATGGAAGTGACCATATAATCAGGACGAGAGCATGATTCAATCAGAAGAGGTCTACTTACAATTTAGCTTCTCTTCCGATTATTTGGAGGTTGAAAAAAAAATTGTGAAACGAGGCAGAGAATGTGGGTGGGATGTTTTATTCTGCAAGTTGTTGTTTTTTTCTTGAAGAGCTTCAGGCCCTCTGCTTGATTCTTGATTTATTAGCAATGTAGAGCAGGGTATTCGTTTCTTGTCTTGTATCCATTGTGACATTTGTGGAAGAGCTGAAGAAGACGGTCCTTGTTAAATAACAGAATAACAGAGATGGAAGGGACCTTGGAGGTCTTCTAGTCCAACCCCCTGCTCAAGCAGGTGACCCTACACCAGGGGAAGGCAACCTTGGCTCTTTTATGACTCGTGGACTTCAACTCCCAGAATTCCTGAGCCAGCATGGCTCAGCTTGGAAACCTCTCCCTTTCCCCTCAACATGGCTGGCTCAGGAATTCTGGGAGTTGAAGTCCACGAGTCATAAAAGAGCCAAGGTGGCCTACCCCTGCCCTACACCATTCCAGACAAATGGCTGTCCAATCTCTCCTTGAAAACCTCCAGTGATGGAGCACCCAAAACATCTGGAGGCAGGCTGTTCCACTGATTAACTGTCCTTGCAGTCAGGAAATTTCTCCTTATTTCTAGGTTGCTTCTCTCCCTGATTAGTTTCCATTTGTTGCTTCTTCTCCTGACTTCAGGTCCTTTGGAGAATAGCTTGACCCCCTCTTCTTTGTGGCAGCCCCTTAGATATTGGAAGACTGCTATCATGTCATCCCTAATTCTTCCTTTCACTAGGCTAGACATACCCAATTCCTGCAACCGTTCTTGTTGTTGCTATTGTTGCTGTTGTTTGCAAGCTGGAGCGTATCTGAGGAAGGTTAATAGTTGGTAAGACATATGGAAACCAAGTCCGATAAGGAACAGTGACTAGAGTTGGGGTTTAGCCTGAAGAAAACAATACTGAGGTAAAATATGATCATCTTCTGATCTTTGAAGGGCTATCATATAGAACGGTGGTGGCGAACCTATGGCACGCTTGCCAGAGGTGGCACGCGGAGCCCTCTCTATGGGCACTTGCCATCGCCCCAGCACACGTGGTCTCTAAAAGTTCGCCATCACTGGCCTAAGGCCAGCCAGCCTAGAGCCACCATTTTGGGGCCCACCATCCCACCTGCCAGAGACCCCCTGGATCTCCCCCAACCCTGCCAGGCTCCCACAGGTGTCCCTCCCCATAAGCAACATCGAGGTGGCCACGCCCACCCCGGCCATGCCCACCCAATCTGCCATGACTACTGCAGCCACACCCATCCAGTGGCCACGCCCATCCAGTCTGCCAAGCCCACTGTAGCTGCACCCGCCGAATGGGCCACATCCACCCGGCACCGGGCAATACATAAGTGGGTTTTGGGTTGCAGGTTGGGCACTCGGTCTCTAAAAGGTTTGCCATCACTGATATAGAAGATGGAGCAGACATATTTTCTATTAGTTCAGATTATAGCTAATGAGTAGAAATGGCAACGAGGTGGAATTGATCTAAAGATTAAGAACGCTTCCTAATTTTCATTGATCAACTGCATAGTTCAAAATGTGGAATAGATTATTTAGGGGAGGGGGTAGTCTGGCCTTTTAAAAAAGTGTGTAAGCAGAGGCCCAACAACCATTTTCTTAGGAGCTACAAATATTTGGAATAGAAAAGAATGGAATGGAATGGAATAGAATAGAATAGAATAGAATAGAATAGAATAGAATAGAATAGAATAGAAAATAGGGAATAGAATAGAAAATAGGGAATAGAATAGAATAGAATAGACTAGAATAGAATAGAATAGAATGCAAACTCCTCTCCCTTCCAGCACTGATGATGTTACCTAGTTGGGTAATGAAACGTCTGCAAGAAAACAACTAACCTCAGAGAGCACCAAGTCCCCACCTCCAAACTCTGCTTACTTCTGCTCTAGATACTTTTAAGGCATCTGAAATTGTATTTGTCTCCTTAGCAGCTGCATCACCCCTTGAGCTCCTGCTCAGCTTCAGATCCCCTAAGGCACCCCGATCCTTTCCATAAACAGCTCCCCTCACAGCTCACCAAAGCTTATACTTTTACTAACTATATTTTCTTTCCCATAATAAAGGAAAGCTGGGTGTTCAGAAAAGAAGACTAGCATATGGCTCCATCCCTAACAGAAAGACAAGGCTTTTTTAATTTAGAAACTGTGACTGACGAACAGCACGGCGAAAGGGACTTGCGTTTCCAAATGCCTGTTCACAGCTTTGAAGAATGCAGATGCTTCTTGGCTTCAACTGTGGGTGTCCCACGTCGCCATCTGTGGCCCCTAAAAGGAGAAAACGGGAATAAGGAAGAATTTAAATCTGAATAACTTTTAAAGCAACCCCACCACCTCTCTTGCGCAGGAAAAGGGACATAAATGGAGGGACATAAATCCATGGGGCTGTTGGAGATAGACTGTCCAAGCCAGGAGGAGGAGTCAAACCGGGAATTAGTCTGGAATCCCTACATGGACATAAGAGGGTGAAGTCTGACACACACACACACACCTGCCCTTGAACGCTCTTGAACCTTATCTAGTCTGACTTAGGTGCAAACCAGCAGTCAGAGAAGATTTTTATGTCACAAGCTTGAGTAATAAAACAGCAAATTTTAACAAACTAATACAAAATAGAGAGAAGAAAGAAAGAAAAGGGCGTAAGAAAAAAGAGCGCAGGGAGAAAGGATGAAAAAGAATAGAAGGAGGATGCTCCCCATTGCAGCGAAGATGGTTACAACATTTTCTCTTACTTTATGATTATTTTAAAAAGCTCATTTGTTTTTCTACTATCCATTTTCTCCTCTAATCATCAAAGCCACAAGTCATCAGACCCTAAAGTTGTGGTTTTGTTAGATGGAACTGATCAAGGAGTTGATTTTATTGTGTTGTTGCTGCGAGGGGGAGGGGATTGTGAGTTTTCAGTGTTGTGGATTTTTAATGCTGTAAGTTGCCCAGAATCATCTGTGTGTGAGTCGGAGAGCCCTATACATTTGTGTAAAAAATAAAAATAAAGAAGCACATTGTAGTCTTCGACTTGGGATCACGATTAGGAACAGCACTTTTGTTGCTAAGCGAGATAGTTACTCAGTGAGTCACACGCGATTTTATGATCATTTTTGCCACGGTTGTTAAATGAATCACTGCATCTGTTAATCTCAGTATCTTTATATGGTGATCAAAATTGGATGGCGTATTCTAAGTGTGGTCTTACTAAGGATTTATAAATGGTACTAATACTTCACGTGACTTTGATTCTATGCCTCTGTTTATGCAGCCAAGAATTGTATTAGCTTTTTTGGCTGCTGCCGCATAGGGCTGGCTCATGTTTAAGTGGTCGTCCACTGGGACTCCAAGGTCCCTCTCACGGTTACTGTGTTTGAGCCAGGTTTCGCCTAATCCAGGGATCTTCAAACTTGGCCCTTTTATGACTTGTGGACTTCAACTTCAGCATGCCTGGCTGAGGAATTCTGGGAGTTGAAGTCCACAAGTCATAAAAGGGCCAAGTTTGAAGACCCCTGTCTGAAATCTAACAAACAAAATGGAGGCCGGCTGAGGAATTCTGGGAGTTCAAGTCCACAAGTCATAAAAGGGCCAGGTTTGAAGAGCCCTGTCTTAAATCTAACAAACAAAATGGAGGCCGGCTGAGGAATTCTGGGAGTTGAAGTCCACAAGTCATAAAAGGGCCAAGTTTGAAGAGCCCTGTCTTAAATCCAACAAACAAAATGGAGGCTGGCTGAGGAATTCTGGGAGTTGACGTCCACAAGTCATAAAAGGGCCACGTTGGAAGACCCCTGGCCTAATCTGTACCTGTACATTTGTACCTGTATAAGTGCAAGGTTACCGTTTTTCAGTTCAGTCTCACAACATCATAAAACGACATTCGGAAACCATTAGAGCATGAAAAGCATTGCAAACATAAAGCATTAAACATTCAACTCTCACTTTAAATTATCAAGACACACGAAGACACCCCAAAATGCTCAAATTTTTTCCCCTGGTGGTTGATTTCTATGGTTTGTAGGAGGCCTTGCTTTTTTGATTTCTTTTTTTTATATAGCCAATTTTTTTTTATCCTGGGGAGGAAAAATCCCTTTATCATTATAGTGCCTATAAATGTTTGGCAACATTATCAGTCATGTAATAACTGTCAGCCTAGTTTCATGCTTCTGGAGAGGTTTTCGACGCGAATGGCGGGCATTACCAGCCGCTTGACAAGTTCTGTCCTTTAAGTTATGAGAAAATAATCAGAAGATCAATGAAAGAACTGGGCAGCTTGAATCACACTTCATTGGAATGACATTTTGGTGCCAATCAGGCGGCAATCTGAAAAGCAGTTTTGCAGAAGGATTCTTTCTGACTGCTCATGGCTTGATTGATTTAGTTGTGCAGCTAGACAAAGCCGATTTCTTTTTAATACTGCATCCTGTTTTGGTCGCCACAATGTAAAAAAGATGTTGAGACTCTGAAAAGAGTGCAGAGAAGAGCAACAAAGATGATCAGGGGACTGGAGGCTAAAACATATAAGGAACGGTTGCTGGAATTGGGTATGTCCAGTTTAATGAAGAGAAGGACGAGGGGGGACATGATAACAGTGTTCCAGTATCTCAGGGGCTGCCCCAAAGAAGAGGGAGTCAAGCTCTTCTCCAAAGCACCTGAAGGCAGGACAAGAAGCAATGGATGGAAACTAACCAAAGAGAGAAGCAACCTAGAACTAAGGAGAAACTTCCTGACAGTGAGAACAATTAATCAGTGGAACAACTTGCCTCCAGAAGTTGTCAATTTGCTCCAACACTGGAAGTTTTTAAGAAGAGACTGGACAACCACTTGTCTGAAATAGTATAGGCTGACTCTGTAAATCGCTTAGAGAGGGCTGTAAAGTGTTATATAAGTCTAAGTGCTAAGTGCTATTGCTCCAATTGAGATGGGAATTTCCACTGCTAAGCTAAGCAAAGTGGTTGTTAAATGACTAGTATCCCGTTTTACAACCTTGTTTGTCACGGTTGTCAAGTAAATCACAACGGTTTTTAAGTGAATCACAGGTTGTTAAACGAACCTGGTTTCCCCCCGTTGACTTTGCTTATCAAAAGTTGGCTGGGAATGTCGCAACTTGTGATCACAGGACCCTGGGACACTGCAACCATCATAAATATATGCTGAATTCCAAGCCGCTGAATTTTGACCACAGGACTGTGAGGTGTGTTGTGATGGTTGTAAGTAGGAGGACCAATGAAAAGTTACTTTTTTTTCCAGTGTTGTTGTTACTTCAAACCAGGCACGTCAAACTCGCGACGTCACGTGACGTCGCGCGACGTATCGGGACTTTTTCCCCATTGCCGGCAATTAGGGACCACCTCTTTCTCTCATGCAAACTATCTGAATTGAGTTGTCTCTTGCTCTTTGGAATGCAGCCCCTCCCACCTGGGAATCAAGACTACATTCCATCACAGTACTGATACCAGAAGAGTAAAAGTCAGATGTTCAACTTCTTGTCTACCTTTTGTTTGCGGGGCAAAGTTGAATTTACAGACAAGAAACACATCGTCTCAAGTGAGGAATTCTTATTTCAACCATACATTCTTATTTCCCCAGGCATTGGGGTCAGGCAGAGGTGGCATTCAAATATGTAAACAACCGGTTCTCTGTATGGATGCCAGTTCCAGAAATCTGTTCTGGGCCTCGGAGGCCCAGGCCCAGAACGGACTTCCGGAAGTGGCATCCACGCACTTTCAGCGGTCCATTCTGGGCCTTGAGGAAAAGGGCTAGGGCTTCAGCCGGTTTGCCAAAGTCGACAAAAAATTAGCTACCAGTTCTGCCGAACCGATGCGAACCAGCTGAATCCCACCACTGGGGTCCGGTGGGTAGATGGGCTCTGTTATTATTGATGGTAAGTGGGCTCATTGTTTATCTTTGGCACCAGGGATTTATCTCTGATAGGTTATATGTTCTAATCCTATAAGCCACCCAGAGTTACTTGTATGATGTGTGTGTGTGTGTGTGTGTGAGAGAGAGAGAGAGAGAGAGAGAGAGAGAGCATGTTAAGCACAGCTTAGTAAGAGGAAAGGTAACAAAATTGTATGTCCTCTGACTCCATTTTGCTGAAATGTGTGGAGTTGTCCTCAAATAACTTAACGATATATTCTATTTCTGCATTTGCACCTGCAAAATAATCAGGATGTGGTAGCTAGGATACATGATTGACCTACAATTGGCCTAGACAGGCAGGTTATCGGGGCAACCTAGTCTCGGAAGGGAGAACTTCAATGGGGGGACTGATGTGATAATATGACACAAATAAACACAATCTATGTGACTAGGAGACAGTTTCATCTTCAGTGCGTGCACTTTTTTGAGATGCATTGTGTGCTGTACTTTTGTAAATGATTTAGTTGAGGAAACAGAAAGAAAACTTATCAAATTTGCAGATGACACCAGGAATAACCAACACTCCAGAAAACAGGCTCAAAATCCAGATGGATCTTACTGGGCTTTACAATCAAGTTCTCTTAAGGAGGACCCCATGCTAGAATTCCTCACAAAGGATCTTTTTTAGCTAGAAAATGCTTAACAGAATAATAGAATAACAGAATTGTTGCCCCCAGATTGTTGGGGGGCAAGATGCTGACTCTGTACACCACTGAGAGAGAGCTGTAAAGCACTGCAAAGCGGTATATAAGTCTAAGTGCTATTGCTATTGCTATATCCAATTCCTGCATCGCTATTCATACATTTTAGTCTCCAGTCCCCTAATCATCTTTATTGCTCTTCTCTGCACTCTTTCTAGTGTCTCAACTTTTTCGCAAGGTGGTGACCAAAATTGGATGCAGTATTCCAAGTGTGGTGTTACTAAGGTTTTATAAATAAAAAATACATGATTTTAATTCTATCCCTCTGTTAATGCAATCTAGGATTGCACTGGCATTTTTTTATGGTGGCTGCACACTGCTGGTTCTTGTTCACGTGATTGTGCACTGGGACTCCAAGGTCCCTCTTGCAGTTAACTGAAATTAAGCCACGTTTCACCTAATCTGTACCTGTACATTTGATTTTTCTTGCCTAAGTATACAACCTTACTTTTCTCACCACTGAATTTCATTTTGTTAGACAGGGCCCAGTATTCAGGTCCGTCAAGACAAGTGGTTGTCCAGTCTCTTCTTAAAAACTTCCAGTGTTGGAGCATTCAAAACTTCTGGAGGCAGGTTGTTCCACTGATTGATTGTTCTAACTGTCAGGAAATTTCTCCTTAGTTCTAGGTTGCTTCTCTCTTTGGTTTGTTTCCATCTGTTGCTTCTTGTCCTGCCTTCCGGCGCTTTGGAGAACAGCTTGACTCCCTCTTCTTTGGGGCAGCCCCTGAGATATTGGAACACTACTATCATATCACCCCTAATCCTTCTTTTCATTAAATTAGACATACTCAATTCCTGCAACCGTTCTTCATGTGTTTTAGCCTCCAGTCCCATAATCATCTTTGTTGCTCTTCTCTGCACTCTTTCCAGAGTCTCAGCAACTTTTTGACTCATGGCAATCAAAACTGGATGCAGCATTCCAAGTGTGGCCTTACCAAGGCATTGTAAAGTGACATTAACATTTCAAGTGATCTTGATTCTATCCCTCTATTAATGCAGTCTAGGACTGCATTGGCTTTTTTGGCAGCTGCAGCACACGGCTGGCTCATATTTAAGTGATTGTCCACTAGGACTCTGAGATCCCTCTCGCAATTACTACAGTACTGTTGAGCCAGGTACCACCTATTCTATTTTATTTAAGTGGTGGTCTACTAGATTTCCTAGGTGCCTCTCACAGTTTCTGATTTTGAGCCAGGTACCACCTATTCAATGCCTGTACATTTGGTTTTTCTTGTCTAAGTGTAGAACCTGACATTTTCCCACCATTGAATTTCATTTTGGTAGATAGGGCCCAGTGTTCAAGTCTGTCCAGGTCCTCCTGTATCCTGAGCTTGTCTTCTGGGGTTTGGGCTATTCCTGCCAGCTTAGGGTGATCTGATGGAAAAGAAATTCTTAAGAATTCTGAGAAGAGGCAAAAAAATAACAGTTTTGGACCTGCAAGAAGAAAACCTTGAGGAACGTAGAAAGGCAGACCTTGCTACTATATGATTTTTATTTTTTTTTACAAAACCTCTGGATTGGATATGGAACTTGGAAGGAAAGGATGACATGGAGGCCTCCTCAAGCAGATGCTTACAAGAAAAGAAGGCTCCGGGGTTTAGGAGACTGTCATAAACTTTTGTCATAGGAATTGCTTGGTCATTGTTGTAATACACTATCGCTCAATACAATTTCCAGCCCCTAAGAGTCCCTACAGAGAATGACATTCAGCCTGAGCCAAAGGCCCAGTGTGTTGGATATTGATCTATTGAGGCTTTGGAGACTTTGTGACAGAACGGTTTAAATGAAAATATCAAGTTTTGGTCACGCTGGGCAGTTCAAAAGATGGAATCGTGGATTGTTTATCCAGAGTTTAGGGCAAGCTTCAATCACATGCCAAGAAGCTCAAAACTTAGGATGTCTGCAGGGCTTAACTTCCCACCAGGATATCTAACTGGATATAATTCCATGAAGACTGCAACAAATATACAGTGAAAACTCCGGGTCACGTTGTTATTTTAGCCAATTTTTCCAAGCAAAAGACCACTACTTCGGTGGTACAGGTAAGTCCTCTACTTACAACAGTTCATTTAGTGACCGTTCAAAGTTATATTGGCACTGAAATAATAATAATAATAATAATAATAATAATAATAATAATAATAATAATAATAGCAGCAGCAGCAGCAGCAGCAGCAGCAAGGGTAGCAAGGGTAATACCAATAGTAATAGGCGCCTTGGGTGCAATCCCAAAACAACTGGAGCACCACTTGAACACCATTGGCATTGACAAATTCGCCATTAGTCAATTGCAAAAGGCGGCCTTACTAGGAACTGCTTCCATCCTGCGACGAGATCTGTAATACCATCAAACATCCACATCTACCTATCCCAGGTCCTTGGGAAGGACTCGATAGGTAGACAAAAATGCCAAATCCAGTCTGAACATCTGGCTGACTGTGCGATGATTAATAATAATAATAATAATAATAATAATAATAATAATAATAATAATAATAATAATAATAATAATAATAATAATAATAATAATAATAATAATAATAAAGTTGGAAGGGACCTTGGAGGTCATCTAGTTCAACCCCCTGCTCAGGCAGGAAACCTTATACCATTTCAGACAAATGGCTGTCCAATCTCTTCTTAAAAACTTCCAGTGTTGGAGCATTCACAGCTTCTGGAGGCAGGTTGTTCCACTGGTTAATTGTTCTCACTGTCAGGAAGTTTCTCCTTAGTTCTAGGTTGCTTCTCTCCTTGATTAGTTTCCATCCGTTGCTTCTTGTCCTGCCTTCAGGTCCTTTGGAGAATAGCTTGACTGCCTCTTCTTTGGGGCAGCCCCTGAGATATCGGAAGACTGCTATCATGTCCTCCCTCGTCTTTCTCTTCATTAAACTAGACATACCCAATTCCAGCCACCGTTCCTTATATGTTTTAGCCTCCAGTGAGTTATGACCGTTTTTCACACTTACGACCATTGCAGCATCCTCACGGCCACATGATCAAAATTCAGACACTTGGCAACTGACTCGCATTTATGACGGTTGCAGCGTTCCCCAGGGTCATGTGATCACTTTTTGTGTCCTTCCGACAATCAAAGTCAATGGGGGAAGCCAGATTCACTTAACAACCATGTTGCTAACTTAACAACTGCAGTGATTCACTTAACAGCTGTGGCAAGAAAGGTCGCAAAAACGGGGCAAAACTTGTGTAAGAAATGTCTCACTTAGCAACAGAAATTTGGGGCTCAGTTGGGGTTGTAAGTTGAGGACTTACAACTTAACAGGGCAGAATTTTCTGAAAGAAGTTTTCCGTTTTTCAATTTGACTGCAGTCCCACCAAACTCGGGACAACGATGTCATTGCAGAAATGTCATGTTTACATGCTCACAGCAGGATGCAGGATGCAAATGTTTACTTTGCGGTGTTTGTATGATTATGTCACGGTCCACATGTTGTTATTGCTCAAGACTTCCCCCACTTCCTGGATAACCTACATGGGTTAGTTTATTCCTCAGTCTGGGAATTGTCTTCAGAGTGCTCAATGTTTTGGCAGTGGAAGCCTACCCAACTGGAGAGCATCCAGTCTGAAGATTGCATTATTCTATATACCACTTTATTATGCCTTGATAAGACCACCCTTGGGGTATTGGGTCCAGTTTTGGTCATCATGCTATTAAAAAGAAGTTAAGACTTTAGAAAGAGTGCAGAAAAGAGCAATAAAGGTGATCTAGACAGAGGGTTGGAGGCTAAAACATATAAGGAACAGTTGCAGGAATTGGGTATGTCTAGTCTTAGTGAAAAGAAGAACTAGGGGGGGACATGAGAGCAGTCTTCCAATATTTGAGGAGTTGCTACAAAAAAGAGCAAGTCAACCTATTTTCCAAAGCACCTAGAGGCAGAAACAATGGATGGAAACTAATCAAGGAGAGAAGCAACTTAAAAACAAGGAGAAATTTCTTGATAGTTAGAACAATTAATCAGTAGAATGGCTTGCCTTCAGAAATTGCGGGTGCTTTAACAGTGGAGGTTTTTAAGAAGAGACTGGAAAACCCTGCTTGTCTGAAATGGTATAGGGTCTCCTGCTTGAGCAGGGGGCTGGACTAGAAGACCTCCAAGGTCCCTTCAAGCTCTGTTTTTCTGTTATATAATTAGGTTGTTGTGGAGTCCTCGTTGTTTCTTCCCTCCTACATTGTCTTCTATTAATTGCCCTTGAAGTCTTACTATTATTATGTAAAAAAGATATTGAGACTATAGAAAGAATCCAGAGAAGAGCAACAAAGATGATCAGGGGACTGGAGGCTAAAACATATAAGGAACGGTTGCTGGAATTGGGTATGTCTAGTTTAATGAAGAGAAGGACTAGGGGTGATATGATAGCAGTGTTCCAATATCTCAGGGGCTGCCCCAAAGAAGAGGGAGTCGAGCTATTCTCCAAAGCGCCTGAAGGCAGGACAAGAAGTAACGGATGGAAACTAATCAAGGAGAGAAGCAACCTAGAACTAAGGAGAAACTACCTGACAGTTAAACAACTAACCAGTGGAACAACCTGCCTCCAGAAGCTGTGAATACTCCAACACTGGAAGTTTTAAGAAGAGACTGGACAGCCATTTGTCTAAAATGGTATAGGTTTCCTGCCTGAGCAGGGGGTTGGACTAGATGACCTCCAAGGTCCCTTCCAACTTTATATTATTATTATTATTATTACTACTACTACTACTACTACTACTACTACTACTACTACTACTACTATGTCATTTGGATATTACACCCAACTGATTAATCTTCCGCTGCTCTTTCTATGAGCATTAAGCCTATCATCTCTGTCTCTCTCTCTCTTACAGAGTTTTTCATTTAGTTCAGGAGAACGTACCTGAAGTCGCTTTCCAATCAACATCTCCATATTCTCTCTATGCCTCATCTGTGCTTGTGAAGAAGCCGTGCTACCCAAACACCTGGATAGTTCAAGAGGTGACAGATAGTTAAAGGTTTGTCATATGGAAAGGTGAATGTTCAGTCACTGGTGTGACACTAGAGCAGGGGTCTTCAAACCTGGCCCTTTTATGACTTGTGGACTTCAACTCCCAGAATTCCTCAGCCAGCCTCCATTTTGTTTGTTAGATTTAAGACAGGGGTCTTCAAACTGGGCCCTTTTCTGACTTGTGGACTTCAACTCCCAGAATTCCTCAGCCAGCCTCCATTTTGTTTGTTAGATTTAAGTCAGAGGTCTTCAAACTGGGCCCTTTTATGACTTGTGGACTTCAACTCTCAGAATTCCTCAGCTAGCATGCCTGGCTGAGGAATTTTGGGAGTTGAAGTCCACAAGTCATAAAAGGGCCAAGTTTGAAGACCCCCTGCACTAGAGCATCATTAGTGCAAGGCTGCTAAAAAAAAATCCTTTCAAACTTAATATGCTAATGAATTGCAATTGACAGCTCAGTAACCAGGATAGGCTTAACCCCGTGATGGTTATCATTTATTTTCTTTGACTATCAACAGAAGCACTGCTCTTAGAGAGAACATCCTTCCTGCCTGCCAACCTGCAGCAGAATGGGGACGATAAACACCGTCTATCAGCCTGGCACATGATACCCCAGATATACAAACTATACTTGTGGTTGATAACCTGAATCTATGGGGGGAGGCGGGGAATGAGATAAGAGGCTTTCAAAGAAAGATAGAGTTATAAGTGGGCTAAAGGAGCTGGCAGATGCAGTGTTGAAATCGCATTGGGAGGAGAAGGTGCATTAGCAAGCAACGATGAAGATAGATTGTTGCACGTTGCCGAAAAAGATGCAAGCAATTGGTCTGCCTGGCATTGCATTTCCAGAGGGAAAATAGGACCCAGTTCAGTCCATTCAGCAAAGATATTGCAGAAAGAGAAAAAGAATTGAACTTGAAATATTGCATCCAGATTTGTTAATGCTAATGTTAAGACTCTAGAAAAAAGTACAGAGTACAGAGAAGAGCAACAAAGATGATTAGCTGGTCCGGAGGATATTTATGATAGCCGAGGACTATCTGTGTGAGTATGCCCAAACTAAAAAAAGTATTCTCTCGGTTCCTACTTAAATCTGGTAGAATTCCTTGATGCAACTGGAAGAAACACCAAAGCCCTTTCATAACCATTTAATTTTACTTATCTTAATTAATTAGTTTTACATCTTACTCATCTGAATACTTGAAGATGGAGAGAGATTTGCATTCCAGATGTGATTTGGCCTATTATCTCCTTCCTTTCCCTGCTAATTCTTGTCTGAGTTTCATTCCTCCCTACAATTCCCGGAGAATCATTTTGTATTACACCTCCGTCTTCATTAAAGTTGGCATCACCTCCCGACTTACTGTGAATCTCATTAACATGTTGTTTACCCTCTGTTCCTGGACCATAACTGAGCATGTTAAATAAGATTGCTTGGAACACAATTCCCTGGTGACATCTCCTTGAAGTGCCCACAAACTTATGTTGAAAGAAAAATCTTCAGGTCCAATCCAAGCCGGGAATAAGAAAATGGAGACTGCTTTAGGAAAGAAAGCCCAGTTTATTGAGTTGACAGAAACTTCAGTGACACAGCATGTGTCTCTGGGGTGGCTGGCAAAATGGAGCTGGGAGCGGTGGGTTTTTATACCTTCTTGGGCTTTTGTGTTTGGAGTTGTTCCTGTTCCTGTGGCATTGTATTTGAGGCTCTTCCTGTTCCTCTACAATGAACTTTGACCTGGGGTTCAGTGTGCCCTTTTGGTATTCTAATGGTGGTGGGTTAATCCTCCTAAAGGTCATGTTCCTTGGAGTCTTTGTTTTTCCAATCCCATCAGCTCAATCCTTCTCTGGGGCTGAGGCTGAAGGCATTTTGCTTATGAATAGGTGGCCCAGTCTTTCTGAATGGGATTATCAAATCTGCATTTCTACAGAGCTGGCCTGCTTAGTTTTTGCTTGGGGCTATTAAGAAAAACTGGGCCTGCTTTTCTGCCTTTAAGATCCGTTGGGGAATTATAATATTCTGCCTTGTTAATATTCCCCAAAATATTTCATTCTCTGGTGTGGTGGGGGGGAGAGGCTGACTTTCCACACTTACATTCCAGTGTTTAAAAGTATAACTTGGATTTTGTCAGAATTGCAAGCAAGGATGGCATTTGTAGTTCCAGCTGCCTCTCTCATGACATTTGGGGGGATTTAAAAGAAACATGGATGGTGAAGTACAGGTAAAGATAAAAAAAAACAGTTAAATAATGTTCTCTGATCCGATGGAGGGGGTGAGAGGACAGGCTATCTACAAAATGCCCTGTCCCTTCAAGATCTCTCTCAGGCCAGCCCAGCAGCTGGAGGCTAATAATAATAGTTGGAAGGGACCTTGGAGGTCATCTAGTCGAACCCTGTGATCAGGCAAGAAACCCTATACCATTTCAGACAAATGGCTGTCCAGTCTCTTCTTAAAAACTTCCAGTGTTGGAGCATTATTATAACACTGTGAGGTAAAAGATACAAGTCGAAGCACAGAGCCTGACCACGTAACAGAAATGTATGTGCACTCACTTCCAAACCAACAATAACACTAAACAGAAGGAAGACCGAGTGATGCCAAAATAGGCAGGGGTCACAGCAACAATTAGAATAAGAAATAAACAATGACATCATTTCGAGATGCTTTCATCTGTTTGGAAAGAACCAGACCACCTCCCCCCAAGCTTAAGCCAAGCTTCATGTTAAATCTGGGAAGCTCTGTAGGACCGATCCAATTTGTGACTTCAGATGAAAACTACTTGGCACGCTCAACGTGTTCTGTTCTCTTCATTGACACCCTGTTCCAGTGAATGACTTGATAATGTTACCGATGAATCAATTTGGAAGGGGCTGGAGACCGTTTCGTGAGACAGTAAAAGGAAAGCAGTTGCAAGCAATAAAAACCTGCAAATACGTGTGTGAGCTGTTACGGCTAAACCAGGAATGGTGAGTCTGATTAAACCATTGCACTTGGATTTTGAAACACCATATTTTTCTCTAGCAAAGAGATGGCCACCAGTATCTGAATGAACACTCACCAATTCTGAGAATCCATGTCAAGTAGAGAGCTGGAAAGATTTGAGAGAGAGAGAGAGAGATGATAGATAAGAGAGAAAGATGGATGGATGATTGGATGGATGATTGGATGGATGGTAGAGAAAGAAGAGAAAGAGAATGATGGATTGGATAGATTAGAAGATAGGTAGGTAGGTAGGTAGGTAGGTAGGTAGGTAGGTGGGGGGGGGGGGGGGGGGGGGGGGGGGTAGATAGGTAGGTAGGTAGGTAGAGAGAGAGAGAGAGAGAGAGAGAGAGAGAGACAGAGAGAGAGAGACAGAGACAGAGACAGAGACAGAGATAGAGATAGAGACAGAGACAGAGACAGAGACAGAGAGACAGAGATAGATAGATAGATAGATAGATAGATAGATAGATAGATAGATAGATAGATAGATAGATAGATAGATAGATAGATAGANAGAGAGAGAGAGAGAGAGAGAGAGAGAGAGAGAGAGAGAGAGAGAGAGAGAGAGAGAGAGAGAGAGAGAGAGAGAGAGAGAGAGAGAGAGAGAGAGAGAGAGAGATAGATAGATAGATAGATAGATAGATAGATAGATAGATAGATAGATAGATAGATAGATAGATAGATAGATAGATAGATAGATAGATAGATAGATAACCTCCAGCTGTTTAGGCTTTTAAGATCAACCAAGTCAGTTCCACAAAAATAGGTGACAGCCCTAAAAAAGAGTTTCTAAGGTTGAACAAATACAGAGCAATTTTCACCCATAGATGTGCACGTTGGTTTCCGCGGCCCACTGGCCAAGAGCTCATGGCCCGGTCCCGGGCCATGAACCCTACGTTGGGGACCCCCGTCCTAGGATCCCTCGATCCCTCTCAAAGTTGCTACAGGCAGTCCTTGATGTACAACAGTTCATTTACTGACCATTCGAAGTTACAACGGCACTGAAATAAATGACTTATAACCGTTTTACACACTTATGACCATCGCAGCATCCCCATGGTCATGTGATTTACCTTTGGATGCTTGACAACTACCTCACATTTCTGACGGTCGCAGTGTCCCGGGAGTCATGTCGTCCCCTTTTGCAAGCTTCTGACGAGCAAAGTCAACAGGGAAGCCAGCTTCACTAAACGACGGGGCGACTAATTTAAGAACGGCAGCGATTCGCTTAAGAAACGTGGCGAGGAAAGTCATAAGATGGGGCAAAACTCACTTCACAAATTTCTCCCTTAGCAACATAAATGTTGGGCTCCCTTGTCCGTGCGTTGAGGATTGCCTGTACTGTTGAGCTGGGCACCACCTACTCTACACCTGTGCATTTGGTTTTGCTTACTTATATGCCTCGAATTTCATTTTGTTGGATAGTTGTAGATCAGTAAAAAAAATTACACCCTCCTGACGTAAAGTGCTTGCAGGTTTTGGACAAGCAGCTGGAAACTTTAACAAATGAATGTTGGGAACAACAAACTGAGTGAAGTTGTTCAGGTAGCAGGATCCTGCCCCAGTGTCTAGACCAGGGGTGTCATCTCAATTTCATAGCGGGCCGCATCAGCATTGCGGTTGCCCTCGGGGGAGCCGGGGGTGTGTGGCCAGGGTGGGTGCGGCCTACTGGGTGGGCGTGGATGGAGTGAGTGTGGCCTACTGGGTGGGCATGACCAGCTCTACATCATTCCCGTCAAGGGTGCCAGTGGGGGCCTGGGCAGGAGTGGGACAGATCTGAGGGTCTCTGGCAGAAAGGGGTGGGACCAGGGTAGACCCCATCAAGCCGTATATGTGAAGTAGGCGAGGGCCATTTGCTGGCCACTTCCAGGCGATGGTCCATTTCTTCATTCCTCACAAAGGGTGACACTTCCCCAGCATGCACCCGGGGGTGGGGCCGACGCGGCAGGGGCTGGTTCCTCGCTGTTTCCGGACGGCCTTGTGGAGCTAAGACTGAATGCGTTTCAGCATAGAGGGCCACCACAAAATTGTACATTGGCTCCCGGCCGGCCTGGGCCATGGCCAAGGCAGCGGGGGGGCTTCCCTCACTGTTTCCAGGATGGCTTCACGGGCCACATGAAACCACTTCGCAGGCCGCATCCAGCTCCCAGGCCTTGTGTTTGACATGTCTGGCCTAGACAATAAATCCTTACCCTTCCTGGGCTTCTCCTCGGTTCTGGCACTTAGGAGAAGCCGACAGGCTTTAGGTCACTTTTAATGTTATGATTCTGGGGATGTGTTAACAGTAGGGCAGCCAAAACACTGGAAATGGCTTCCAGTGGGATAACACCAGCCAGCACTTACTTTTACTGGCGTTTTAAAGGTCGTAAAAAAGCTATTTAAAGTTCCCAGCAGGAGCGTTGGACAGAAACATTTTAAAGGCTCCAGAAGCTCAGCAGGCGCACCTTGACAGCTTTTTAAAGGAGAGCCAGCAACAGATAAAGCATCCCAGAATGCTTTGGGGTGACACCTCCTATGTCCTCCGCATCCCCCAATTTAGCCAAGTTCCTTTGGCTTCCTGCAGACAATTCTTCCCAGACAAGGAATATCCGGTTTGTTTGCAAGCAGAGATTTCTGCCTACTATTTTAAACCCGTCCCTGAAGGGGAAAAAACAAACCAGATTTGTTTTTCATGTCATTTTAATCCAATACTTCGAATATTCTGTCCCAAACTACAAGGGATAAGGGGGTGTTCCTAGCACAGTGGTGGCAAACCTATGGCACGCGTGCCACAGGCGGCACTCAGAGCCCTCTCTGTGGGCACGCACGCCATGCCCTGGAGATGGCAACCGTCCTCTTCAACCAGCCACCTGCTAACTCACTGAGGTCCCACGTGGCCGGATGCATCCCAGCACCCATGCGCTCACTGGCCTCTGTGTGCGGGAGCCGATGGTGTCAGGCAGAAGCCGCCCCGGCCCCTGTCTCGCCTTGCCCTGCGACAATGGCACCCCCGCCCTGCCTCGCCTCAGCCCGCAGGACGAGCTTCCTACCCACCACCCCACCTGCCAGAGACGCCCTGGATCTCCCCCAACCCTGCCCAGCCCCCACAGGGGTCCCTCCCCAGGAGCAACATTGAGCTGGCCACGCCCACCCTGGCCACACCCACCCATCTGCCATGACCACCTAGCCACACCCAGCTGGCCACGCCCACACAATTGGCCACGCCCACCCAGCACCCGGCGATACATAAGTAGGTTTTGGGTTGCAGTTTGGGCACTCGGTCTCTAAAAGGTTCGCCATCACTGTCCTAGCAGATCAGTAGCTAGGTAGAGCCAAAGTGGATTCCAGCTTATTTTGGAGAAGTCTGGGAGAAACATATCTTTGTCTCCAAATGCTCCAGATATGGAGAAGGGAAATATTTCAAGAAAGCCCTAAAATGAAGTTTTATTTATTATTATTTTTAATTATTATTATGCTGGCCATCTCGCTAAGGCAACTCTCATTCCACGTAAGCCAAGTGTAGTTTAAAAGACAAGAAACAAAATCAGCTTGAAGGAAAAGCTGATCAAACAATCATTTGTCCAGAAAGGTCTCCTGCCTTGGGCAGGAGGATGGACTAGAAGACCTCCAAGGTCCCTTCCAGCCCTATGATTGTATGATTCTAAACTCAAGATACATGGAGGCGTCTGTAGCTTGTTTTTATTGGGGGTAGAGCTTCAATCCTATCAAGGTGAACGCCATCTTGACTTTTGATCACATCCTGCAGACAATCCTGAAAGGAACTGTTGGAAGTCAGCACCCACCCACCCTCCCTCCTAGAGAAGGAAATATTTGGGGCAGATATTAAAAGGACAGAATATTATATTTCCCCAAAGGTATAATGAAAAATCTTATGCAAAGACAGCCCCAAGTCTCCTTCCCCCAAGCAGAAGTCAGGTCTGTAGAAATGCAGATCTGATAATCCATTCAGAAAGGTTGGGGGCAGGAAGGCTGGAGCTGATGGGATTAGAAAGACAAAGATCCCTAGAACCAACAACCCCTCACCCATCCAACACAGGACATAGCCATCAGCCACAGCGCCAAGGAAGCAGGATATGACCTTTAAGACATAATAGGATTAACCCACCACCATCTGAATACCAAACAGGCACACTGAACCTCAGGTCAAAGTTCATGCCACAGGAACAACTCCAAACACAAAAGCCCAAGAAGGTATAAAAACCCTGCTCCATGTGGTCAGCTTTCCCAGAGCCACATTTCTGTCTGGCTCTGCTCTTCAATAAACTACAACCTTCTTTCTTAAAGCAGTCTCCATTTTGCTTATTCCCGGCTTGGACTGGACCTTGATAAAGATTTTTCTTTCAACAGAACAGAAACAAAGAAGGTCGTATTTCCTGGGTTCAATTTTCCAATACAATGACCTCCTTTTCCTGCTTCCCTTTGCTTCCCTCCACCTTTCCTGGACAAGGACAACAAAAGGGAACAAATCTTCTGGCTCTCACAGGCGCGAGTTCCCATCATTCTGCCTGCAATCCCAACCAGTAAAGTTGGTGGTCATGAATGATGGAAGTTATAGTCCAGCACCATTTGGAGGGCCACACATTCCCAAACCTGGTTGAAACAATTCCCAAACCCGGAATTAGAATAATTTTGCTTAGCCACCGCTTTGGTTAACGACTGAGGTGCTGGTCGTAAGTCACTTTTTTCAAGGCCATTGTAACTTTGAATGGTCACTAAATGAATGCTTGTAAGTTGAGGACTGCTTGTAATTGGGAATTTCTCTATAGGGCCATGAAGTCCTTTTACTTTGAGACAGTTTTAAACTTTTCCTCTTCAGGGGTTCGTTTGCTCTCCCCTTGCCTCTCTTCCTTCCCTTTCTTTTTTAGAAATGTTTTCTTTTGTACTAGAGCTTTTGTATTGTGACAGATGACAGAAGTTCTAGCGTCTATTTAAAAACCAAGGAGGCAAGAACAGCTGGAGAAACAGTTCTGTGTGTCTGTGTGTGTATGCCAGTGTGTGAGTATTCATTCTCCCTGCTTGCAAATTTTGGATCCGTTCAGTCCTCATCTAGAAAACATGAAAGATTGCCACCTTGTGTCTCTGAAGTAAAACAATTTTTTTTTCTGAAAACCAAATGTACAAGAAGATAAGAGAATAACAGAGTTGGAAGGGATCCTGTTGTCTTCTAGTCCAACCCCCTGCTCAGGCAGGAAACCCTGTACCATTTCAGACAAATGACTGTCCAATCTCTTCTTCCAAACTTCCAGTATTAGTGCACCCACAACCTCTGGAGGCAAGTCGTTCTACTGATTAATTGCTCTGACTGTCAAGGAATATATCCTTCTGGGTTGCTTTTCTCCTGACTAGTTTCCATCCAGATTTAACCTTGACTGGTAATCAATTGATATGGCAACTTATAGGAATGTCCTAGTTTGATTTTTATCCAAGGAAGTAGTTTCAACAGATCAGTAACTTATTCTGTGTCAAGGAATTGCATAGCAGCTGTCCAAATGAAGTCACAGAGACTAGCACAAAATTATAGATAGATAGATAGATAGATAGATAGATAGATAATAATAATAATAATAATAATAA
>NW_015389935.1:136406-163770 GCF_001527695.2 Protobothrops mucrosquamatus
ACAGACTGCGTACGGTCGGTGAGGAAGGAGGAGAACCACCGCATAACGGTGCCTCCCACTCCTAACCCACCGAGACGCCGCAGCATGATACCGTGGTCTACAGTATCAAAAGCCGCTGAGAGGTCCAAAAGAACAAGGACAGTGGAATACCCTCTGTCCCGGGCCCTCCAGAGATCATTAACCAATGCGACCAATGCCGATAGATAGATAGATAGAGATAGATATAGATATAGAGATAGAGATAGAGATAGAGATAGAGATAGAGATAGAGATAGAGATAGAGATATATAGATATAGATATAGAGATAGAGATAGATATAGATATAGATATATAGATATAGATAGATATATAGATATATAGATATATAATATAGATATAGACAGTGGTGGGATTCAGCCGATTTGCACCAATTCGGTAGAACCGGTAGCTAAATTTTGCTGAGTTCAGAGAACTGGCTGAATATGCACACTGCTTCTTGAAGTCAAGTCTAGGCCTTGGAAGCCTGGAGGAGGCCTCCCAGGTCTAGAAGGGCCCGCCGGAAGTGCGTGGATGCCACTTCTGGAAGTCTATTCTAGGCCTTGGAGGCCTGGAGGAGGCCTCCCAGGTCTAGAGCAGCCCACCGGAAGTGCATGGATGCCACTTCCAGAAGTCCGTTCTAGACCTCGGAGGCCCAGGCCTGCATCCAATAAGAGAACCGGTTGTTCAGGTATTTGAATCCCACCATTGGATATACCGTAGATATAGATATAGATATAGATATAGATATATAGATAGAGATAGAGATAGAGATAGAGATAGATAACATTTAAATTTCCAGCAGTCTTTGTCATCATACAGGAAGCGAAACACAAGATAGTCAGGAACGTCATGAGGTAAATCATGAGGTAAATTAAACAGTATACAGGACACACAGAAGAAAAAAAGTGTGAAAAAAGGGAAACACCCCCTTTATACTCATGGCAACCAATCATAGCATTGATTGCCTCATGCATGAGTCAGCATTTTCTAACTAATCAACTACACCTGTGTGTTCTGTCCTATTGTACAATTTTACTGTTCCAGCTACTAATTTAAATATCCTAACATCCCAGTCTGTGTCACCAAAGACAAGATAAGAAACTAGGTTTGCCTTGGAAACCATCAACTGTAAGAAAGTTTTTTGGAGAAGATTTGTAGCCCTGATGATATAGTTCCAATGTGAGGATTCAGAGGCCTCTCAGAGAATGAAGGTTGCAAAGGGAATGATCTTCACATTGTTTTTCCAAATGAAGTTGAGTTGAAAACAAATTGTAACAACACGGACATCTTGGAAGTGGGGAAGCAAATGAAATTAATACAGGTGGTCATGGACTTACATCCATTCATTTTGTTCGAAGTTACAACAACACTGAAAAAAGTGACTTATGACTGTTTTTCACACTTACAACTATTGCAGCATTCTCATGGTCATGTGATCAAAATTCAGACGCTTGGCAACTGGCTCGTTTTTGTGACGGTCGCAGCATCCCGGGGTCATGTGATCACCTTTTGCGACCTTCTAACAAGCAAAATCAATGGGGAAGCCAAATTCATTTTACAACCATACCACTAGCTTAACAAGTGCAGTGATTCACTTAACAACTGTGGCAAGAAAGGTCAGAAAACGTGGCAAAATTCACTTAAGGACTGTCTCATTTAGCGACAGAATTTTTAGGCTCAATTGCGGCCGTAAGTCGAGAACTACCTTTAATACGATTTCATCTTAGAGTACATTTTAGGAAAAATTCTGATAAGCATACCATTTATATACAGACGATCACCACTGGATTTTTGTTTTTGTTTTGATAGGGGTTTTTTTTGTGATGCTTTGTGTAGAGGTCTCATATTTCTTGAGATGACACATTCCCAATCTTCGGTAAAGTTTTCCCAGCTTTTGCCTACAGAATTAAATAAAACTGTGCCATCAGCAACTCTCCCATTCTGCCTTCCACAAAGAAGAGAAATTAATAAATCAATAGTAAACTGCATTGCTTGTGCTTATAAATCCCTTGAGTGGTTCCCTTTGCTGAGCTTAATTTAGCCATCAATTTTCTTCATGTCTTATGAACTGAATAGTCCCCCTGAATTTTCAGGTAGAACTCTTACGGATAAGCATCCATGGCCAGGCCATCTAATTTAGTTCTAAAAATGGTGAGATTCAATCAGAGAACATATTGGCTTCTTCTGGAAGTTGATTATCACAAACCCAATTCCAGCAACCGTTCCTTATATGTTTTAGCCTCCAGTCCCCTAATCATCTTTGTTGCTCTTCTCTGGACTCTTTCTAGAGTCTCAACATCTTTTTTACATCGCGGTGACCAAAACTGCATGCAGTATTCCATAAACCTTACCAAGGCATTGTAAAGTGGTATTAATACTTCACATGATCTTGATTCTATCCCTCTGTTAATGCAGCCTAGGACTGTGTTGGCTTTTTTGGCAGTTGCAGCACACGGCTGGCTCATATTTAAGTGATTGTCCACTAGGACTCCGAGATCCCTCTCACAGTTGCTACTGTTGAGCAAGGTACCACCTATACTATACCTGTACATTTGGTTTTTCTTGCCTAAATGTAGAACCTCACTTTTTTCACCATTGAATTTCATTTTGTTAGATAGCGCCCAGTGTTCAAGTCTGTCCAGATCCTCCTGTATGATGTTATACAGGTGGTCCTCGACTTATGATGGTCACTGAACCAAAAGTTACAGTCACAAGTCAGTGCAGCTGTAAGTCAGTGCAGTTGTAAGTCAAGGCATCATATGATGGCCTGAATTGTTTGACATTTTTATAGCAGCCGCTAAGCAAATCCGTTTTCTCCAATGGACATTTTTTTGCTGGAAGCCAGAAGTAAACACTGGAAACTGACCAAAAAAACCCAAAAAGACATTGCAAATTGTGGTCACATGAACACGGGGTGTTGCAAATGGCCATAATGGTGAGCTGGTTGATAAGCATCAAACTGTGATCATATGACTATAGGGTGTGTGTATGTGCACCCATTGTAACTTCAAAAATGGGTTTTAAGTAGCTCTGGGGAGGCCTTTGAATAGTCTTTAAGGGACTGGTTGTAACTTGAGGACTACCTGTACCACAGTCACCTTTGTGAGATAGGCAGCTACATAAATGTGATAAATAAACAAATCTGTTGCTTCTTAATGCAGTCCATTAACAGAGGGATAGAATCAAGATCATGTGAAATGTTAATACCACTTTTTAATGCCTTAGTAAAGCCACACTTGGAATACTGCACCCAGTTTTGGATGCCACGATATAAAAAAGATGCGGAGACTCTGGAAAGAGTGCAGAGAAGAGCAACAAAGATGATCAGGGGAATGGAGGCTAAAATATATATAAAGAACAGTTGCTGGGATTGTGTTTAGTGAAAAGAAGGACTATGACTGACATGATAGCAGTCTTCCAATATCTAAGGGGCTCCCACAAAGAAGAGGGAGTCAAGCTATTCTCCAAAGCATCAAAAGGCAGGACAAGAAGCAACAGATGGAAGCTAATCAAGGAGAGAAAACAACCTAGAACTAAAGAGAAATTTCCTGACAGTGGGAACAATTAATCAGTGGAACAACCTACCTCCACAAGTTGTGAAGGCTCCAACACTGGAAGTTTTTAAGAAGAGGCTGAGCAACCATTTGTCTGAAATGGTATAGTGCCGTGGTGGCGAACCTATGGCACGGGTGCCAGAGGCGGCACTCAGAGCCCTCTCTGTGGGTACGTGTGCTGTCGCCCCAGTCCTAGGCCTTCAGCTGCGTTTTATAAAACCTTTTCGCTTTAGGCCTCCACCGCTGTGTGCAAAAAAAAAGAAGAGGCTGAGCAACCATTTGTCTGAAATGGTATAGTGCCGTGGTGGCGAACCTATGGCATGGGTGCCAGAGGCGGCACTCAGAGCCCTCTCTGTGGGCACACGCGCCGTCGCCCCAGTCTTAGGCCTTCAGCTGCGTTTTATAAAACCTTTTCACTTTAGGCCTCCGCCGCCATGTGCAAAAAAAAAAAAGGTTCAATCTATCAGTCAATTTCAACTTCTCGCGGGGGGAAAAAAAGATCTTGCAAAGTTGGAATTGATTGATTGAACTTTTTAGTCCCACCCAGTCTGCCGTTACCACTGCAGCCACGCCTACCCAATGGGCCACACCCACCCAGCACCCGGCACCCGACGATGCATAAGTGGGTTTTGGGTTGCAGTTTGGGCACTCGGTCTCTAAAAGGTTTGCCATCACTGGTATAGTGTTTCCTGCCTGAGCAGGGGGTTGGACTAGAAGACCTCCAAGATCCCTCCCAACTCTGTTGTTCTGTTCTGTTCTGTTCTATATCGGTGAAAAGGCTGATTTCTCCCAGCCACCCACCTAGTGTGGTGTGCCCAGCAACCACATGCATCTCTATCTCTGGTAAACTGCCTGGAAGCTATTATATAATCACAATGTTTTATAAATCCTTTCTTATCCCTACCTTCTAAGAAACAACATAAGGATTTGCAAATCAAACATCTGGGATTTATTAGTGTCATTTCTTTAAAAAAAATCTGATTGGGGGGGAGTTGTAAGCATGTTGTAGCTCTGGTGAAGATTATTGCACAAATCTCGTGTGGGATTTGTGAAGTAACAAGAACGCTGGTGTTTTCAGGACACATGAGTTATCGCAACTGGTTGCAACTGTTTTACATATCTAAGGCAGGGGAATTTGCAAAGGGCTCATAGACATTGGAGCCGAGCTGAAATTAGCCCCAAGGGAGGTTTTTTATGTTCTTGAAGTAATTTTCAAAACCTGCGTCAAACTGAGCATCTGAAAGAGAGCTTGGTATACAGTGCAAGAAAATCAAGTTCCTAGTTCTTGTGAGGCAGAGGTTGCATGAAATCAAATCGATAAAATTTAGGGGATATTGGTACTCTGGGAGCTGAGCTATGTTTTTATTTAAGAAAAAGAACTGTGTTTCACATACATATCAGCCTTTCTTCTTCAGTGGGTATAGTCCAGGGGTCTTCAAACTTGGCCCTTTTATGACTTGTGGACTTCAACTCCCAGAATTCCTCAGCCAGCCTCCATTTTGTTTGTTAGATTTAAGACAGGGGTCTTCAAACTTGGCCCTTTTATGACTTGTGGACTTCAACTCCCAGAATTCCTCAGCCAGCCTCCATTTTGTTTGTTAGAGTTAAGACAGGGGTCTTCAAACTTGGCCCTTTTATGACTTGTGGACTTCAACTTCCAGAATTCCTCAGCCAGCCATGCTGGCTGAGGAATTCTGGGAGTTGAAGTCCACAAGTCATAAAAGGGCCAAGTTTGAAGACCCCTGCTATAGTCTCTAAGACAGACAAACAAGCTTTATAGATCTTTTCAGATGAGAAATCTAGCAAAAAACATTTTGTAGAGTGCCTTATAGGTAGTCCTCAACTTACAACAGTTCATTTAGTGACTATTTGAAGTTACAATGGCACTGAAAAAAGTGACTTATGACTGTTTTTCACACTTTGACCGTTGCAGCACATGATCAAAATTCAGAGGCTTGGCAACTGGCTCATATTTATGAGGATGGAAGCAGTAACGTTCTTCTAGTGCTGATTAACTGGAAATTATTTTTGCACTAGAATTGGTAGAACAACTAAGATGATCAAAGGCCTGGAGACCAAAACATACGAAGAACGGCTGTGGGACTTGGGTTTGGCTAGTCTAAAGAAAAGAAGAAATAGGAGAGACGTGATAGTAGTATTTCAATATCTGAGGGACTGCCACAAGTTAGAGGGGGTCAGGTTGTTCACCAGAGCACCAGAGGGAAGGACGAGAAACAATGGTTGGAAACTGATCAAGGAGAGAAGCAACCTGGAATTAAGGAAAAACTTCCTGACAGTGAGGACAATCAACCAGTGGAACAGCTTGCCTCCAGAAATCGTGGGCGCTCCATCACTGGAAATTTTTAAGAAGAGACTGGACAATCTCCTGTCTGAGATGATATAGATTCTCCTACTTGAGCAGGGGGCTGGACTAGAAGACCTCCAAGGTCCCTTCCAGCTCTATTTTATTCTAGTGAAAAGAAGGACTGGGGGGGACATGATAGCAGTGTTCCAATATCTGAGACGTTACCACAAAGAAGAGAGAGTCAAGCTATTCTCCAAAGCACCTGAAGGCAGGAGAAGAAGCAACAGATGGAAACTAATAAAGGAGAGAAGCAATCCAGAACTAAGGAGGAATTTCCTGATAGAACAATTAATCGATGGAATGACTTGCCTTCAGAAGTTGGTGGTGCTCCATCACTGGAGGTGATGGAGGTCACTACTTGTCCAGAATGCTATAGAATCTTCTGCTTGAGCAGAGGGCTGGACTAGAAAACCTCCAAGGTCCCTCCCAACTCGGTTATTTGGTTATATGGCTCTTAATCTGGATAAACTGTACAAAAATCTTTTTTATTCAGAAGATTCACGTTCCCGCCTACAACTCTATCAGATTGACAAGAACCGTTCAATTACCTCATTAGTGGTTATTTAGATTTGGGTCTATTTCGGGTGAAAATGATGACATTTTTCAGGACACGAAAAGCACAGCTTCCAGGCCATTTTGTTCTTACCAGAATATCTTATCTAGCAACTAATGGAGTCTTGATGAACACTGAGGAGAAAAACCAATATTTTTTGGGGAGTCGAGAGGGCAAGGATTGAAGTGGACTTGCTAAAGACAAAATCAGGTTGTGTTTCTTCAGGCCAACTCACCATTAAAGTTGAATAATTTTAAGCTTTTAAAAAGAGTTGGATTTTTTATTTTTTTAAAAAAATGTTTTGCAAGAAGACTAGGTGTACTTTTGCTAAAAATAGAGTCATCTGTGGCTAGCTTATTTCAGTGGAGGAAACCAGAGAAGAACTTGCTAATTATACTGTAAATACTGGATTCTTCTTTCAAGAAGAATTGAAAGGGGGAAAAAAGGTCATTTCAGCATAGACAATGAGGAGGGGGCAAGGCAGGGGGTCTTTAGGGTCAAGATGGCAGCCATGACTATGTTCTCAAAGCACCATCTCTTTATTTGCAAGGTCGTGGAGCAATTGCGATGCCATCAAAGCTGGAATGGGACATTTCCCTGTGGTCCACCCTCCCCAGGCATCTCGCCTCAACTGACTCACCACAGGGTGCCATGGGACAATGCAATGTGGATAACTCCAAAGAGGGACAAGTTGAATTGCAGCTCTACTCCAACCTCGGGGATTTCTAACTGGAGAAGGTTCAAACCTAAAGCAAGAGAAAACCCGTTGCAATTCACTGGTCTGTGATGACTCCCCTGGATGTTTCTCCAGATACCAGATGTCAGCTCAGAGGAGGATGAACCAATTCCACGCACATCTGCAGAGGAGTTGGTCAGTGGCTCCAAGCAGCCATCTGAGAGGGATTTGGTTGAAGTGCAGCTGCAGCAGGACATCTCTGAGGTTCCAGGTGGGAAAAGGAGCAGGAGCTGGAGCAAGGGACAGGAACTTACCCCATTGTGCAGTTCTCGGGTCTCAAATGTGGGCTGTCAGCTTTCCAGCTGACAAGCTCAGCGTCCTTAACCGCTGAACCACCATGCCCCCTGAAGTACTAGAGGTCTCTATATTACAACAGTGAGATGACTGTCCTGGATGACTCCCCAGATACCTCTCCAGATGTCAGCTTGAAGGAAGATGAACCAGTTCCAAGCAGCCGTCTGAGAGGGATTTGGTTGAAGCGCAGCTGCAGCAGGACAGCCCTGAGGCTTCAAATGGGGAAAGCACACAGCTGCAGCCAGTCAGGGATGAGGAAGAGAAACTGCCTTCTGCACCTGATCCAAGAACACATAGGGCAAAGAAAAGACAGGAGCAGAGAAGGTCAGCCAGATTACTTGTGGGGAGAAAGCCTCGCCCTTCTAGATGGGCTGCACCAGAAGCTGGCTATTTAGCACAGCAGACAGATGGAGGCGATGCCGGGAACAGTGTGCTTGTTTTCTTGCTGTGTGTTCTTGCCTTGACCTTCAGATTGTGTCTCTTCAGCTGTTGCTTTTGCTTGCCTTGCCTTGCCTTTGCCTGTGGATTTGCCTTTCTTTTGGAACTTGCCTTTGCCTTGAGGACTTGCTTTTGCCTAGTGGGCTGGACTTGCCTTTGCCTTGAGGACTAGTGCCTCATTTGAGTAGCCTGTGGAACTCGTTGGGGTTGAGCTGGTGCCTGCACAGGGAATTGCTTTGTTGTTGTTAGTTGTGAAGTCGTGTCAGATCCATCGCGACCCCATGGACAACGTTCCTCCAGGCCTTCCTGTCCTCTACCATCTTCTGGAGTCCCTTCAAGCTCACGCCTCCTGCTTCAGTAACTCCATCCAGCCACCTCCTTCTCTGTCATCCCCTTCTTCTCTTGCCCTCCATCTTTCCCAGCATTAGGCTCTTCTCCAGTGAGTCCTTCCTTCTCATTAGGTGGCCAAAGTATTTGAGTTTCAACTTTAGGATCTGGCCTTCTAAAGAGCAGTCGGGGTTGATCTCCTCTAGGACTGACCAGTTTGAACGCCTTGCAGTCCAAGGGACTCACAGGAGTCTTCTCCAGCACCATATTCAAAGGCCTCAAGTCTTTTGCGTTCAGCCTTTCTTATGGTCCAACTTTCACAGCTATACATTGCAACTGGGAATACCAATTTAGCTTGGAAGCCTTAATAAAGACTTCTTACACACGTGGGGTGTGTGTGTGCGTGTGCGCGTGCATGCGTGAATGAGACAGCATATTGTCCCTCTCTTGAGTTATCTTATATTGAATTGTCCCATGGAGAATTCTCCAGTTGGCCAAGGTGAGTTGGCCACGGTGAGTTGTCCTAGACCCCCATCACAGCTACCCTCTTTCCTTCGCTCACCTTCCTATAGCAGACTCCCCAGCACTCAAAATATTACTTATAATTAAGGGTTAAGTACACGTCCTTTGAACTATGGTGCTGGAGAAGACTCCTGCGAGTCCCCTGGACTGCAAGGCGATCAAACCGGTCAGTCCTAGAGGAGATCAACCCTGACTGCTCTTTAGAAGGCCAGATCCTGAAGTGGAAACTCAAGTACTTTGGCCACCTAATGAGAAGGAAGGACTCCCTGGAGAAGGGCCTAATGCTGGGAAAGATTGAGGGCAATAGAAGAAGGGGACGACAGAGAATGAGGTGGCTGGATGGAGTCCCTGAAGCAGGAGGCGTGAGCTTCAATGGACTCCAGAAGATGGTAGAGGACAGGAAGGCCTGGAGGAACATTGTCCATGGGGTCGCGATGGATCAGACACGACTTCGCAACTAACAACAACAACACACATACTCCAACCAGAATTGATCCTCACTGGGGAGAATCTTCCCAACTGGCAGGATCTTATTTTTGCAAAGGGCAGGGGATAAAATTGGGAAGAACTGTTTCTTGTTTATACCTCTTATAATAGCCTTTTCCCTGTAGATAGATAGATCTAGATAGACCTTTAATACAGACGTAGGCAACTTTATGACCTGTGGACTTCTGCAACTCCCAGAATTCCCAAGTCGGTTTCTTGCAGATCCTTTCCAATGGGTGCAAATTCTGCCTCTAATTTGCAGCTGAAGTGGCGTGAACTCAGAAAAACTGTTGAGTCCTGCAATCAGATTAGCAGTAATGGAGATGGCTGGTTCATGACACCCGTTTCTCGCGAAGTGGCTGAGTTCATTTCAACCGTTTGTCATCAACTCCCCATTTCTCCACTCCATCACTGGTGGGTGATGACAAGATATGGTGAAACTTATCACCTTGCATTCTATATTGCCTCCTGTCCGTTTCCTTTTTTTCTCTCTCTCTTCCTGACAAGTTACACAGCTTGGGTTTTGTGTTTGCTTTCATAGATTGTCATTCCCCCCCCCCCTTCTGGGATGTCAGTGGTCTGAAAACAAGTTGCAAATAAGTGAAGCAATAGGCATGAAAAAAAAATCTTGCGAGAAGGTTTGACAACTTAGCAGGGACTTTTCAATCAGTTCGGGCCACTTAATGTCCTTTTCCGTAATGGCGAATTAATCTAGGCATGGGCATTTAGGATTTGATGGAAGATTGGCTGGGTTTTCAAGTAAGAAAAGGTCAGTTTCAAGCTAGTTCAATCAGAGTCTGGTCATCTTGAAATCAGAAAGGTTTATCTCTCATCAAGAGCTGATACATCCCTCGGGAGTTCAGAACACAGCAATGGAATAAATGGAAGAAAATGTCGTTTTCATAATACTGAATTAAAATAGGTCACCTTGATGGATCATTTGGGACAAAGGTGTGGCTCCATTTCTACACAGTTTCTTTAGTCTCTGAATTAATCCATTTTCTGCTTTCATGGCTAATTATCTATAAACAAACCAGGGGTCACAGAATTATAGAGGGAATTACACCCTTGCTTAGAATTCGACAGGAGTCTCCAACTTCAGGAACTTTAAGACTTGTGGACTTCAACTCCCAGAATTCTGGGAGTTGAAGTCCACAAGTCTTAACATTCCCCAGGTTGGAGCTATGCTGGTTAAGGAATTCTGGGAGTTGAAGTCCACTGTCTATTCCTTCAGTAGGCATCTTTGAGAAAGTAGTGTGGAAAGTCAGCCCCCCAGAGAAGGATCTTAAAGAGGCAGAAAAGCATGCCCAGTTTTCTTAATAGCTCCAAGTCTCCCTCCCCCCAGCAGAAACCAGCTCTGTACAAATGCAGATGTAAATAATCCAGGAAGGTTGGAAGCCCCCAGCTAGAAGATTAAGAAGACAAAGACACCTAAAATCTACATACCCCACCCAAAGTCTAAGCCGGGACATAATAGGATTAACCCACAGATACCAAAGGGCATACTCAGACTCAGGTCAAAGTTCATGCCACAGGAACAACTCCAAACAAAAGGCTCCAGAGGGTATAAAAACCCACTCCCTACATGTGCTTGTTCTCTTTTCTTCCAGAGCTATCTTTCTGTCTCGCTCTCCTCTTCAATAAATTGCAACTTTCTTTCTAAAGCAGTCGCTATGTTGTTTATTCCCGGCTTGGACTGAACCATGATGAAGACTTTTTTCCTCTAACACTAGAAGACAAGCTTTTTTTGTGATTATACATAAACACTTTGCTTTTAACTTCATTATGATTAAAACTGAGTTGAGTAAATTCCATTTTTTTTCATATTTTAGAACTAGTTAATGCCCATTTCTATGATACATAGTCCACTTTCTATTCCCAGTTTAGTGTCCTCTGCAAATTTGATGAGTTCCCCTTCTATTCCTTCATCTAAATCTAAATTTTCTCAAGTTCTAAACGTCTCTCTGTTCAGTTTCTAATCCTGGATCAACTTTGTTATTCTTCTCTGAATCCTGGATGAATTAAAAGATGACATTCAAATCGAGCAGGACATTCTTGAAGGATTCTGACTGTTGCAGAGTCAATGAATTATTCCTTCCCTTCATTTTGCAGGTTGCTAATTATACCCCGAGATCCGCCTATGGCCTTTTAGCAGCCAGATCGCACTATCTGTCTTCACGTTCTCTCTGCTATAAGTAGTTGAACATCCTAGCAGGAGCCTTGACAGGTTCAGGAGAACCGTGCAGAGAAAGAAATAGTTTTTCAAGCAGACATGTCGTCTTTTCCTCCCACGCCCTTCTCCAGAAATGGCAAATTTGCAAAGGTGAGGAATAAAGACTTACATAAGTATCTTTCTTTTTTTTTAAAAAAAATCCCAAAACAGCTGCTGAAAAATTGACAGCAAAAATATTCCATCCAAAGACAAAAAAAAATGAAAATTCATACAGATATTCCTTGACTGACAACCATTTGTTGAGTGACTGAAGTTAAAATGACGCTGAAAAAAAGTGACACGACTGGTTTTTCACACTTATGACCGTTGCGGCATCCCCATGGTCGTGTGATCAAAATTCAGGCACTTGGCAACTGACACGTATTTATGACAGCTGCACAATCCCAGGATCATGTGACCAACATTTGTTGGCTTCCCAGATGCCTTTCAGCAAGCGAACTCAATGGGGGAAGCCTGATTTGCTTAACGGTTGCATGATTCACTTAGCAACGGTGGTAAAAATGGTCCTAAAATGGGACAAAACTCACTTAACAACTGTCTTGCTTAGCCACAGAAATTTTGGGCTCAGCTGTGGTCATACATCAAGAACTAGTTTAATGAAGAGAAGGACGAGGGGGGACATGATAGCAGTGTTCCAATATCTCAGGGGCTGCCCCAAAGAAGAGGGAGTCAATCTATTCTCCAAAGCACCTGAAGGCAGGACAAGAAGCAATGGATGGAAACTAACCAAAGAGAGAAGCAACCTGGAACTAAGGAGAAACTTCCTGACAGTTAGAATAATTAACCAGTGGAACAACCTGCCTCCAGAAGCAGTGAATGCTCCAACACTGGAGGTTTTTAAGAAGAGACTGGACAGCCATTTGGCTGAAATGGTATAGGGCTTCCTGCATGAGCAGGGGGTTGGACTAGATGACCTCCAAGGTCTCTTCCAACTTTATTACTATTATTAATTAATAACTTTCTATTAAACTACCAGTCCAAGCCGGGAATAAACAATATGACGACTGCTTTAGAAAGAAGGTTGTAGTTTATTGAAGAGGAGAGGCAGACAGGAAGATGGCTTTGGAGGAAAAGTGAGTGAGCACATGTTGTTTATTCCCAGCTTGGACTGAACCATGATGAAGACTTTTTCCTTCAACACTTGTATTTTCGACAAAAGAGTGCATTTCTCTGTCCCAAACACAGGCAAACAGTTCCAGGCATCGCACATGTTCAAAACTCTCCATCAACAATAAAAATTGACTGGCCTCACACAGCATGTTTAACCTCACGACCGAACGAACCCATTTTATGGCCAGGCAAAATCAGTTGAAGCAGAAAGTCTTCGGTGGCTTCGTTCACCGAACTGGCTAAGCTAGAAAAAAGATTTTTAACAATACGAATAAACAGCATATTAAAATTAGCCGAAGCTTAGCCCGTTGTGAGAGTACAACGGCTAGGCCAGTGGTTCTCAACCTTTTTAATGCCGCGACCCCCAACCGGTCGTAAGTCGAGGACTTTCCCTGCCCGGGAGCACCGCGCATGCGTGGTTCCGCCCCTTGCACCGGCCGAGGCGTAGCTGGCAAGCGGCAGAGACGGAGCAGGCCGACCACCAGCTGGCCCAGCTCAATGGAGGTAAGGCACCCGCCGGAAAAGGGGGAAAAAATGGCGGACAGCCTTGCTTGGCGACCCCCGTGAAATGGTCGATCGACCCCAAATGGGGTCGCGACCCATAGGTTGAGAACCGCTGGGCTAGGCTGTTATCTGACTTAGGAGGGTTGCCCGCTGCCAGCCAAATAGTTTCATAGGTAGGTGATTTTTAAGTCAGGAAACCACATTTGGCAAAGATTAAAATAACCTAAGCACGGTTCTTGTTTCTCCTTAGGGAAATTAGAAGTTCTCTACTCAGCCCCGTGGTTTTCTATAGGGAGAACGGAGCTATTAAAACTGTAAAAATGCTCAGAAAACAAATCAGGAAGATGATTCTGTTGTGTTCCTCTCTGAACAGTTCTGAGCAGTTTTTGCTTATAAGTTCCTAATTAGTTTTATCTGGGTCTTTTTTTTTTTTCCATTAGCTCTCTTAGAGGCAGGCAGACAGCCAGGCAGAAACTGTCTATGCCAGTGTTTCTCAACTTTGGCGACTTGAAAAGGTCTGGACTTCAATTCCCAGAAGTCCACACTTCTTCCCCATGCTGGCTGGAGGATTCTGGGAGTTGAAGTCCATACCTCTTCAAGTCACCAAGGTTAAGAAACACTGGTCTATGCTAATATGGGGAGTAAAGTCTCTTTCGAATCAAGCTTAACTTGTAATGATTTCATGGATTCTTTGGGATAAGATAAAGGAAGGCATTGTCTACTGAGGATTTTTTGGTTGTTGATCTGACTCTGAAGAAGAATCCTGCAGATTTCCTCTTGGTCTCCCATCCAAGCACGGAAATTCTGGACCCAATTGAGGACTACCTGTATAATTCTCAGGGGAACTCTGATTCAGCACATCAGGGAGAACTAGCAGCTTGAGTTTAGCAATCTTGTTCTGCTTCTATTTCTTTGTCTGTTATTTACTCCCCCCCCCACACACACACACACCCCAAAAAAAAATCGTAGCTGGAATGACAAGCCGAGAAGGTAGAGCGGGAACAAAAATCTCAAAATGTCTCTTCCAGCACAAACAGAATCCAAAAGCAAAATTTAGAAGCCGAGTCGCAGGAACACTGGAGAATTGTGTGAAAATTAACAGATGCACGTTGGCTGCCCACACATGACAAAGTGTACCTCTGTCTCAGCTAATTATGACTTGGTACAGTTCTGCACATGCCGGCACGCACACAAGGGTTTTGTGGCAAATAGCACATGCAGGAAAGGTTGGACAAGTTGAGCCAAACATGTTCCCAAAACAAATTGCAGAGTGCGTCTCACACATGCATTATGTCTATACATCGTGTGTGTGCGTGTGTGTGCATGTGAGAGAGAGAGGGAGGGAGGGAGGGAAGGAAGGAAGGAAGGAAGGAAGGGAAAAAGAAAGAGGGAGAAAGAAAGAAAGAAAGAAAGAAAGAAAGAAAGAAAGAAAGAAAGAAAGAAAGAAAGAAAGAAAGAAAGAAAGAAAGAAAGAAAGAAAGAAGCCTTAAAGCTGGAGCAGAAATTTGTTCGATGATTGAAGAGAGGATTTTATAGTTAAGCATGGGCCACAAATGTATTTCAAAGATGGTATAACCATAGCTTGTTCTTTAAGTTGATCTAGTAGTAGTTTTCTAAAGCTTGGCAACTGGTAAGATGTGGGGACTCCAATTGGCTGAGGAATTTTGGGAGTTGAGGTCCACACATTTTCCAAGTTTGAGAAACACTACCTTTGCGAGAGGGATCTTGGGGTCTTAGTGGACAATCACTTAAATATGAGCCAGCAGCTTGCTGCAGCTGCCAAAAAAAGGCCAACACTGTGCTAGGCTGCATTAACAGAGGGATAGAATCAAGATCACATGAAGTGTCAATACCATTTTATAGTGCCTTGGTAAGACCTTCCCAGCTCACCTCTAACCAGCAAAGTCAACGGGAGAAACTAGGGTCGTTTAACGACTGCAATGATTTGCTAAAACAAACATAGGGAAAAAATGATAAAATTGGGTGGCGTCTCACTTAACAACCACCTTGCTTAGCAGTGGGAATTCTGGTCATAGATTTAGGACGACATGTATTGTTGGATTTTGCAAAACAGGGGATTTTTATCAGATGCATCTGATTTGTGATTTCTGGAAAGATACTGTTAAAGGAAAAAAGTCTTCAACATGGTTCAGTCCAAGCCGGGAATAAATATCATGGTGACTGCTTTAGAAAGAAGGTTGCAGTTTATTGAAGAGGAGAGCCAGATAGAAAGATGGCTCTGGAGGAAAAGAGAGCAAGCACATGTAGGGAGTGGGTTTTTATAACCTCTGGAGCCTTTTGTTTGGAGTTGTTCCTGTGGCATGAACTTTGACCTGAGTCTGAGTGTGGGTTAATCTGTGGGTTAATCCTATTATGTCCTGTTTTAGAGTTTGGGTGTGTAGATTTTAGATGTCTTTGTCTTCTTAATCTTCTAGCTTCAACCTTCCTGGATTATTTACATCTGCATTTCTACAGAGCTGGTTTCTGCTTGGGGGAGGGAGACTTGGGGTTATTAAAAAATCTGGGCATGCTTTTCTGCCTCTTTAAGATCCTTTGAGGAAATGTATTTTTCTGCCCTTTTAATATTTCCTTCTCGGGGGGGGGGCTGACTTCCCACAATACATATTGATATATTGGTTAGCTTTTAAGGGTGATAGCCAAATCTGCCTATATTTAATCATTTATATATTGACACTATTAAGAATTACATTTCGTTTGGTTGAAGAAGGAGAATATAAATGGGAGAAGATCAAAGAAATATATTATTAATGAATATACTAATTATGGAATTATCAAATTCAATCATTACGTAAAAAAAGATGTTGAGACTTTAGAAAGAGTACAGAGAAGAGCAACAAAGATGATTAGAGGTCTGGAGGCTAAAACATATAAGGAACGGTTGCTGGAATTGGGTATGTCTAGTTTAACGAAGAGAAGGACGAGGGGGGACATGATAGCAGTCTTCCAATATCTCAGGGGCTGCCCCAAAGAAGAGGGAGTCAAGCTATTCTCCAAAGCCCCTGAAGGCAAAGACAAGAAGCAACGGATGGAAACTAACCAAAGAGAGAAGCAACCTAGAACTAAGGAGAAACTTCCTGACAGTGAGAACAATTAACCAGTGGAACAACCTGCCTCCAGAAGCGGTGAATGCTCCAACACTGGAAGTTTTTAAGAAGAGACTGGACAGCCATTTTGTCCGAAATGGTATAGGGTTTCCTGCCTGAGCAGGGGGTTGGACTAGATGACCTCTGAGATCCCTTCCAACTTTAATACTATTATTATTATTAATTATTATTGTCTTTTTTTTCTTATTAAAATATAAACCAAGACAACACGCCGTACACCAAGCACTGGAGATTGTAATAGTTAAAAACAAATAAAATGTTTTTTAAAAAAAAATAATAATAAAAGCAGTTTAATAGGATACCCTGATAAAGTGGGATCTCTCTGTGAAAAAGGAGAGAGAGAACATCAAGCACCATGTTAGATTCCTTTTTATAATTAACACAGCAAGCCAAACGCAAGAGGAAAAGTTGATTGGACAGGATAAAAGTAACTTCCCCTTTGCCCAAGAAGTCAGTTACAGGTAGTCAAACATGTTACATATTTGTATCCCATAATATCACACCTGTTCATTAAAATGAGGTCTGAAGTCAGAAAGGGCATAAATTGTAAGGAAAAAGATTGTTTGGCATTCACAAAAAGAGATAAACCAGACCCCCCAATTTGTACTAACCAACTTTTTCTTATCTGGAGCTACGTCTCTCCAGCCTGTTTATCGGTTTAGGAATGTTAAAAGCTAACAAACCTGAAATGTCATTTTAAAAGAGGGAAAATAAATCAAATTAAAACTGCAAAGTAACTATTTTAGACCTTTTTAATAATCTTTTATAATTAATTTTATGACGTGTTTTTATTCAGCATTAGACTATACTCAGTGTATAAGGAATGGCTGCTGGCATTGGGTATGTCTAGTCTAATGAAGAGAAGGATGAGGGGGGACATGATAGCAGTCTTCTACTATCTCAGGGGCTGCCCCAAAGAAGAGGGAGTCAAGCTATTCTCCAAGGCGCCTGAAGGCAGGACTAGAAGCAACGGATGGAAACTCATCAAGGAGAGAAGCAACCTAGAACTAAGGAGAAACTTCCTGACAGTGAGAACAATTAACCAGTGGAACAACCTGCCTCCAGAAGCAGTGAATGCTCCAACACTGGAAGTTTTTAAGAAGAAACTGGACAGCCATTTGTCCGAACTGGTATAGGGTTACCTGCCTGAGCAGGGGGTTGGACTTGATGACCTCCAAGGTCCCTTCCAACTTTATTATTATTATTATTATTATTATTATTATTATTATTATTATTATTATTATTATTATTATTATTATTATTGTTGTTGTTGTTGTTGTTGTTGTTGTTGTTGTTGTTGTTGTTGTCAGGTCAGAATAATTAAGTTTTTCTGAAACTAGCTAGTTTTTGTTATACTGTCTGTAAAAGTAGGCAGACCTTGGTCACCCATTGATTACGTCATTAATTGTAATATATTGCTATGTCTTCTTGTGTTGGTTATGTTTAGTTTTGTTTTATTTGAATATTTAATTTATGTGTTGGCCTTTGGCTGTAATAATAAATTGATTGATTGATTGTTAGTTAGCTTGTCCCAAAGTATCTACTTTGGGGAGTGTGTCCCCTGGTATCTCATTCCGAATTGACTTGTGGCATCGTCTCCCCAAATCTTGTGCACCCCAAAATAAAAGTACCCCTAGCCCTGCTGCAAAAGAATTAGAATTAAATCCCCAGAGCTTAGAGCCCGGCTTGTTAGTTCCTTTTCAAAGAAAGAGGGAGCTTTGTTGCATTTTGGTTCTGGGAACAAACACACACCCAAAAAAGATGAGGCGGGGGATTTTAAGGCAGGAGAAAAGGGCTTAATGAAGCTTTTCCTATTCAGAATAGCAATGTTTTCTCCCGAATCCCTGTAGAAACGTTAATTTGATTTTGTGCTTCCTACAGCAGCACTAATTAGTTACCTAATATTAATTATAGTAATTACACACATACCTAGCTGTAGAACTATTAAAGAGCTGATTAGGAATAGAGAATCGGGGAAAGAGCAATGAAGATGTTCTAAAGCACTTTGGTTAATCAGCTAACAGCTGTTTCTTGGCACAAGGTTCTGGTGAACATTTGAGATGCTCTCCAGGTCTAGCAGGGCTTGGAAACCTGCCCAGGGGGGAGAGTAAGAACCCTGCCCCCTCCCCCTTTCCAGATGGAAGATCTGGAAGGGTTGTGTTGTCACTAGAAAACGAGGACAGTTTTGGGGGGAGGAGTTCCAAAGACTGCTGTCATGTCACCTCTTGATGAAGGATGAGGAGTGACATGATAGCAGTGTTCCAATATCTTAAGAGCTTGCCCCAAAGAAGAGGGAGTCAAGCTATTCTCCAAAGCACCAGAAGGCAGGACAAGAAGCAGCGGATGGAAACTAACCAAAGAGAGAAGCAACCTAGAACTAAGGAGAAATTTCCCGACAGTTAGTCAGGACAATGAATCAGTGGAACAACTTGCCTCCAGAAGTTGTGGGTGCTCCAACACAGGAGGTTTTTAAGAAGAGACTGGACAACCATTTGTCTGAAATGATACAGGGTCTCCTGCTTGAGCAGGAGGTTGGACTAGAAGACCTCCAAGATCCCTTCCAACTCTGTTATTCTGTTACTCTGTAAAGACCAGAGGATTTTAAGGAGAAGTCAAGGGTTGAGAAACATCTGGTATCTCCCCATTCTCTGTTACAAAGCCGCCACACAAAATTATGCTCCGGAAATCCCAGATTGTTCAGCCCTTTGGGAAGGCAGATGGTTTTGTTGTTATTATTATGGTCTCTTGAGTCCACCCTGATTCCTGGTGATGACACGGATATATCTCTGGGGGTTGACTATTCTCCAAGCCACCAGAGCCCAGGACAAGAAGTAACAAGTAGAAGATCATTAAAGAGAGAAGCAACCTAGAACTAAGGAGAAATTTCCTGACAGTGAGAACAATTAATCGGTGGAACGGCTTGCCTCTGGAAGCGGTGGGTGCTCCATCACTGGAGGTTTTTAAGAAAAGACTGGACAGCCACTAGTCTGGAATAGTACAGGATTTACTGCTTGAGCAGGGGATTGGATTAGAAGAATTATGACAGACACAAGTACCTGCAAAAGGTACTTATGACCGAGATTCAGCGTTCCAATGGTTTCTCCTTATCACAGCCATGTGATCACTTTTTGGGCACTCGGCAATCGGTCCACATTTTTAGCATCCTCTATTCTATTCTATTCTATTCTATTCTATTCTATTCTATTCTATTCTATTCTATTCTATTCTATTCTATTCCATTCCATTCCATTCCATTCCATATTTTCTATTCTATTCTATTCTATTCTATTCTATTCTATTCTATTCTATTCTATTCTATTCTATTCCATTCCATTCCATTCTATTCCATTCCATATTTTCTATTCTATTCTATTCTATTCTGTTTATTCCATATTCTATTCTATTCTATTCTGTTTATTCCATATTCTATTCTATTTATTCAATATTCTACTCCATTCCATTCCATTCTATTCTGTTCTGTTCTGTTCTGTTCTGTTCTTTTCTGTTCTATTCTATTCTATTCTATTCTATTCTATTCTATTCTATTCTATTCTATTCTATTCTATTTATTCCATATTCTACTCCATTCCATTCCATTCTATTCTTTTTTTTTCTTTTTTTTCCCCCAGACACCAGCATTTATTTCCTGTTTCCCTTAAAAAGCACCCATCATGGACAATGAGTTCACTTAATGATCACGGTATTCATTTAATGACTGTGGCATTCACTTTATGACTCCTACATTCATTTAATGTCCTCTGCAAAAAAGGTCATAAAATCTGCTTTAAGTCCTGCTTTATGACAGTCATGACGTACAACCGTGATGGGCAAGTCCCATTACAATTATAAATCAACTACCTGTAATACCAATAGCAACAGTATGTTAAATATATTGTGGTTAGCCGTGGTGGTGCAGTGGTTAAAATGCAGTACTGCAGGCTACTTCTGCTGACTGCTGGCTGCCAGCACTTCGGCTGTTCGATCTTGACTCAGCCTTCCGTCCTTCCGAGGTCAGTAAAATGAGGACCCAGATTGTTGGGGGCACAATCGGCTGACTCTGTAAACTGCTTAGAAAGGGCTGTAAAGCACTGTGAAGCGGTATATAAGTCTAAGTGCTATTGCTATTTGATGCACTGTGTGAACCCAGAACATTTGCATTAATTCAAGTCTTGTATGAAGGCATCGAAAGGTTTCAAAATACTGACCTTTCCTATTTTGGTGTAAAAAGAAAAAATACTATAGGAAACCGGGGTCCAAACTGGATTTGTGGTGATTTTTCCTAATGCACAGATCTACATGAGTCTCCTGAGATTAATTTTGCAGGATGCACCAAGTTAGGCTAAAATAAGTGGGTAGTTCGTGGTTTCATGGATTATGGCAACTCAGTTTTTAAACTAGCATGTTGCATGAACCAAGGCATAATGTGTGAGATCAGGAACTGTGTTTTACCACCATCTGGTGGAGAGACAGAATACCTGCCTTTACAGAGAAAATGTTTTCTGCAGAAGAGACAGAGGAGAAGGTGCTAGCCAACAGTTTCATGCAACTGAAGAGAGAGAAAAAAAAAGCCGATGCAGTTCTAGGCTTCATCAACAAAAGAAGGATGTCAAAAATCAAATATTGTGCCAAGATCAAGGGAAGCTATTGTTCTCTACTTAGCATTGGTCCAACACAGTGATGGGATTCAGCCAGTTCGCACCAGTTCGGCAGAACCGGTAGCTAAATTTTGTTGAGTTCGGAGAAATGACTGAATGCACACTGCTTCCGGAAGTCCGTTCTAGGCCTGGGAGGCCTGGAGGAGGCCTCCCAGGTCTAGAATGGCCCACCAGAAGTGTGGGGATGCTACTTCCAGAAGTCCGTTCTAGGCCTTGGAGGCCTGGAGGAGGCCTTCTAGGCCTAGAACAGCCCACTGGAAGTGCAGGGATGCCACTTCCGGAAGTCTGTTCTAGGCCTCGGAGGCCTGGAGGAGGCCTTCCAGGCCTAGAACGGCCCACTGGAAGTGCGGGGATGCCACTTCCGGAAGCCCGTTCTAGGCCTCAGAGGCCCAGGCCTGCATCCACGGAGAACCAGTTGTTCAGGGATTTGAATCCCACCACTGGTCCAACACCACTAAGAACATCAAACATAGGATAATAGGGTGGGAAGGGACCTTGGAGGTCTTCTAGTCCAACCCCCTGCTCAAGCAGAAGATCGCCTTGCCTCCAGAAGTTGTGGATGCTCCATCCCTGTAGGTTTTTAAAAAGACCTTGGACAGTGATTGGTCCAGAATGGTATGAGGTCTCCTGCTTGAGCAGGGGGTTGGACTGGAAGACCTCCAAGGTCCCTTCCAACTCTGTTATTCTGTTGTGCTGGAGATGTTTCAACAGAAGTTGGATGCTCATCTGCCAGAGCAGGGCAGCTTCCTTCAGCAGCTAGAGCAGGGGTCTTCAAACTTGGCCCTTTTATGACTTGTGGACTTCAACTCCCAGAATTCCTCAGCCAGGCACACTGGAATTCTGGGAGTTGAAGTCCACAAGTCATAAAAGGGCCAAGTTTGAAGACCCCTGAGCTAGAGGCTGGATTGATTATATCCAGATCCCTTCCAAACTTCAAATGTTATGTGTTTATGAGCCTATCAGAAGGAACAAGCAAAGATCTTCTGTGCTGTTGTCAAGACAACCACAAGTCTGTGTCCTTGTAATCACCAAAAGCTGAACTCAACTCAAGAGGTTTTACAGTACATTTATTCCTTAAGCGTTGAATCATTTTAGCCTTCTGTTCTAACTAAAGATGCAATTCATTAGCAACTTTACATTTAGGCAGGAAAAAAAAACCAAAGATATAAGTACAGATTAGGTGAGATCTGGCTCAAAAACAGTAACTGTGAGAAGGACCTTGGAGTCCTAATGGACGATCACTTGACTATGAGCCAGCACTGTGCAGCAGCAGCCAAAAAAAGCTAATACAATCCTGGGCTGTATAAACAGAGGCATAGAATCAAGACCACACAAAGTATTAGTACCACTTTATAAAACCCTAGTACAGGGGTAGGCAACCTTGGCTCTTTTATGACTCGTGGACTTCAACTCCCAGAATTCCTGAGCCAGCCATGCTGAGGGGAAAGGGAGAGGTTTCCATGCTGAGCCATGCTGGCTCAGGAATTCTGGGAGTTGAAGTCACGAGTCATAAAAGAGCCAAGGTTGCCTACCCCTGCCCTAGTAAAACCACACCTGGAATACTGCAGCCAATTTTGGTCACCATACTATAAAAATGATGTTGAGACTTTGGAAAAAGTTCAGAGAAGAGCTACTAGGATGATCAAAGGCCTGGAGACTAAAACTTATGAAGAAGGGCTGCAGGACTTGTGAATAGAGAAAAGAAGGACTAGGGGGGACATGATAGCAGTATTCCAGTATTTGAGGGCCTGCCACAAAGAAGAGGGGGTCAGTTTATTTTCCAAAGCACCAGAAGGCAAGACAAGAAACAATGGATGGAAACTAATCAAGGAGAGAAGCAACCTGGAATTAAGGAGAAACGTCCTAACAGTGAGGACAATTAACCTATGGAACAGCTTGCCTCCAGAAGTTGTGAGTGCTTCATCACTGGAGGTTTTTAAGAAGAGACTAGACAGTCACCTGTCTGAGATGGCATAGTTTCTCTTCTTGAACAGGGGGCTGGACTAGAAGACCTCCAAGGTCCCTTCCAGCTCTATTCTATTCTAAATCAAACTTATGAGAAGAGGCTCTGAAGATCACAATCACATTGATATTATGGGAGGTTCTGTAGATTCAGATTAAAGACTTCTAAGGAAGGCGAAAAAGGACACCGAAGTGGTTATGGTGAAGATGTCATCTACATATCTGATTCATATTGTGGGTTTTGTTTGTGGTATTGTTGTTGATTCCAGGTATTGCATTATGATCTCCACCATGAGGACTAGCTGTATAGGGATATCCATGGCATTATTTATTTATTTGTTGGCTGCCCATATTACCATATGGTAACTCTGGGTGACTTACAGTCAATAAGAATATCTCTCTATATATCATCTATCTCTATCTCTATATCATCTATATCTCTATCATCTATTATATATCTATATCATCTATATATAAACTATATCTATATCTATCTCTGTCTCTGTCTCTATATCTATAACTATATCTAGCTCTAGCTCTATATCTATATCATCTAATTTAACATCTCTATATCTACTGTATCTATCATCTATATCTCTCTATCCCTATATCTATATCTATATCTATCATTATCTCTATATCTATCTCTATCTTTATCTATCTATCTATCTATCTATCTATCTATCTATCTATCTATCTATCTATCTAACTATCTATCTACTGTATCTATCTCTATAATCTCTATCTCTATATATCTATATCTATTTGTATATATCTCTATCTCTATACATCTCTATCTCTATATCTCTACCTCTACCTCTATCTATCTATCTATCTATCTATCTATCTATCTATCTATCTATCTATCTGTCTGTCTGTCTGTCTGTCTGTCTGTCTGTCTGTCTGTCTGTCTGTCTGTCTGTCTGTCTGTCTGTCTGTCTGTCTATCTATCTACTGTATCTATCTCTATAATCTCTATCTCTATATATCTATATCTATTTGTATATATCTCTATCTCTATACATCTCTATCTCTATATCTCTACCTCTACCTCTATCTATCTATCTATCTATCTATCTGTCTGTCTGTCTGTCTGTCTGTCTGTCTATCTATCTATCTACATACATGCATACATATACATTAAACCATAAATAAATTTAAAGCAAGAATTAAAATCTAAGGATGTGGGGGCAGTGTGTGTGGGGGGGGAGGTGGGATCTGTTATTACTCAATCAGCCACCTTCTCTGTGCCGTTCCTCCATTGGGGCTGCAGGCCAACTGGCAGAGCCAGTCTTGTGACCCTTGTGAAAGGATATGAGGTTTGGGGCCAAGCTCACATTGGGGGGTGGGGACAAGATGTTCCAGAGGGCAGGAGCAACAGCAGAAAAGGCCCTCCTCCTGCCCCACCCCCCAGCCAGAATAATCAGTCTGATGGGACCCGCCATATGCTTCCTCTGCCTGCATAGATGGGATGGGACAATCCCAGTGGGGTGAGACGGTCCCTCCAGTAACCTGGACCCAGTTAAGCCTACGCGGGTCAAAATGGCAGCTACCACTCTGCAGTCAAAGCCTATATTTGGTTTTAAAAAGGGCCAGGATTTCAAGCTTGCAGTTGCAGCGGACATCTTGACTTTTATGTACTTATATCTTAGACTCTTCATTTTTAAACTTTCCATTTTTCCCCTGTTCAGTTTGAAAAGCAGAGCTGATGTAATTGCTGTGATTCCTAGGGGAAATAGTCTGATCTTCTCATCTGTTTGCGTTTTGTAGAGATTATGGTGGTAAATGTCCTGTTTTTTCCCCCTCTACAGATGCAGCAGGCCATAAGCCTAGATACATAACTAACATGGCTGACATTTATTCATTGTAATGAACCCCAAGACGACAGAGAATGAGGTGGCTGGATGGAGTCACTGAAGCAGTAGGTGTGAACTTAAATGGACTCCAGAAGATGGTAGAGGACAGGAAGGCCTGGAGGAACGTTGTCCATGGGGTCGCGATGGGTCGGACGTGACTTCGCAATTAACAACAACAGTGAACCCCAAAGTGTGGGAAATATAGGGGTAAGGCAGCTGGAGCTAAAATTCAAGAAGCCAACAATTCTGTTATCTAGCATGGAAACCCACTAGATGTCAGCAGTGCTCTGTGTGAGTCACTTTCCATCTAATACTGCATTATAGGCAATAGTGATACAACTTATCACCAATTTATCATGCACCAAGAGGACAAGAAAAGGGGGACAGTGAAGATTCTCTGCATGCTTTTCATTCATTCCAACACTGGAAGTTTCTAAGAAGAGACTGGACAGCCATCTGTCCGAAATGGTTACAGGGTTTCCTGCCTGAGCAGGGGGTTGGACTAGATGACCTCTAAGGTCCCTTCCAACTTTATTATTATTATTATTTTACTTATTGGGTGTAATGTTTAATAGATCTACAAAGCACTTGCTTATGCCTAGAACAACAGTAAGCTTAAGATCCCATTTTAGAATCCTCCTTAAGATCACATTCTGGAATACTGGACCCAGTAAGAACAGAACAGAACAGAACAGAATAGAATAGAATAGAATAGAATAGAATAGAATAGAATAGAATAGAATAGAATAGAATAGAATAGAATAGGGAATAGGGAATAGGGAATAGGGAATAGGGAATAGGGAATAGAGAATAGAATAGAATAGAATAGAATAGAATAGAATAGAATAGAATAGAATAGAATAGAATAGAATAGAATAGAATAGAATAGGGAATAGGGAATAGAAGGAAAGGAAAGGAAAGGAAAGGAAAGGAAAGGAAAGGAAAGGAAAGGAAAGGAAAGGAAAGGAAAGGAAAGGAAAGGAAAGGGAAAGAGAGAGGTTTCCATGCTTAGCCATGCTGGCTCCGGAATTCTGGGAGTTGAAGTCCACCAGTCATAAAAGAGCCAAGGTTGCCTACCTCTAGTATAGAGTCTTCTGCTTGAGCAGGGGGTTGGACAAGAAGACCTCTAAGGTCCCTTCCAACTTTATTCTGATTGACTGATTGATTGATTGATTGATTGATTGATTGATTGAGTGAAACAAAATTCTGCACTAAGACAGCCTTGTCCTAATCCATCATCTGAGTCATCTTCTGTTCTTATTTGTGAAAATTTTATTTTTTTTCCTTTTGTCCACAGGATGTCAGCATTCACTTGTCTGTATTTTACTTGACAAAAAAAAAACAGTGAAAGGAGGCTCCATCTGACACTCATCACTGATCCACAGTCTAACGGTCACAATATACTTTGTTTTAGAAGCGTTTGGACCTCTTGACTTTCAAACGGATTAAGGAGGCTCTGATCCAACCATGTTAATTTAAATGGGTTATGGATTAAAGGCGAGTTCTCTGCCACTCAGGATGAGCGTGGAGTAGGGTCAAGCTAGAAGTTATATTAAAAATGCAATGTGCAGCTCCAGGTGTTGATTGGGGTGGATATGTATAGGTGTCCCTATATAGGAGTCAACTTTTCTGGGCCTTGTCTATAATCTTTGGGAAGGAAATGCTTAGATAAGCCTATCAGATAAGATAATGTTCAATAAAAAGAAATTTCATAGCTGGGAAGGGCATAAAAATAAAACTGGGGGCAGAGATTCAAACAATAGGAACTCCCAAGGCTCCAAATGCTAAGCCAATCCATGGAAATATCAAAACTGATATATTTTTAAATATGACCAGGAATTTCTGCATAGGCAAAATATAGGGCACAGTTCTCTATATTGCTCAAGAATTGGGTTTCTTTTAGTTCCATTTTTCCTATAAGAGCACAGAAATAGACCAGGCTGGAGACCCATTAAACCAATATTGTGTATCGCACGACAAGATTTTAGGAGAAAATGTGCTTTTCAACCGGTATTTCTCAACTTTGTCAACTTTAAGAAGACTGGCTGGAAAATTCTGGGAGTTGAAAGTCCAAATGTCTTAAAGTTGACAAGGTTGAAGAACACACTTGGAACACTGCATCCAGTTTTGGTCACCACGATGTAAAAAAGATGTTGAGACTCTAGAAAGAGTACAGAGAAGAGCAACAAAGATGATCAGGGGACTGGAGGCTAAAACATATAAGGAACGGTTGCTGGAATTGGGTATGTCTAGTTTAATGAAGAGAAGAATGAGGGGGGACATGATAGCAGTGTTCCAATATCTCAGGGGCTGCCCTAAAGAAGAGGGAGTCAAGCTATTCTCCAAGGCGCCTGAAGGCAGGACAAGAAGCAGTGTATGGAAACTCATCAAGGAGAGAAGCAACCTAAAACTAAGGAGAAACTTCCTGACTGTTAGATCGCGCAGGCAGTAAGACACGAGTCGAGTGACAGTCAGCTCTCGGTTTATTGGCAAGGCATCAAGTAAATCCGGACTGGCTCTCTGGGCCAGGGGAGCCCTCTTTTATGGGATTCCCCTGGCTTGTAATCACACAATTCCATTGGCTGGCAAGACCCTGTTGCTAGTTAGCCAACCAGCAACGGGCAT
>NW_015389935.1:167599-173225 GCF_001527695.2 Protobothrops mucrosquamatus
GTTTTTAAGAAGAGACTGGACAGCCATTTGTCTGAAATGGTGTAGGGTTCCTGCCTGAGCAGGGGGTTGGACTCGATGACCTCCAAGGTCCCTTCCAACTTTATTATTATTATTATTATTATTATTATTATTATTATTATTATTATTATTATTATTATTATTATTATTATTATTATTATTATTATTATTATTATTAATGACGGTTGCACTGCTTAATTGTCCTCACTGTTAGTAAGTTACTCCTTAGTTATAGCTTGCTTCTCTCTTTGATCAGTTTCCAACCATTGTTTCTCGTCCTGCCCTCTGGTGCTTTGGAGAATTATTTGACCCCCTCTTCTTGGTGGCAACCCCTCAAATACTGGAACACTGCTATCATGTCAGCCCTCTTTCATCTTTTCTTTAGACTAGCCAAACCCAAGTCCTGTAGCCATTCTTCGTATGTTTTAGTCTCCAGGCCTTTGATCATTTTAGTTGCTCTTCTCTGAACTTTTTCCAAGGAATCAACATCTTATTTGTAGTATGGTGACCAAAATTGGCTGCAGTATTCCAGGTGTGGCCTCACTAGGGTTTTATAAACACTTTGTGTGATCTTGATTCTATGCCTCTGTTTATGCAACCCAGGACTATATTAGCTTTTTTTTTATGTTAAAATAGCATTTTCCCCTCTAACCTCTGACAGCATCCAAGGACAGTTTCAAGGTAGGTTACATCTGTCAGGCTTCGTCACTCATTTACTTTGGAGGAATATCAGGGCCTGCAGCGACTCAGAACCAAAAGCAATCAAGGCAGGAGAAACATCAGCAATGAGGGTGCTGGATGTTATGCTGGTTTAATTTTTCTGCCAACTCAAGGATGGGAAAGACAGCACTTCGGTACAGCAGTGGGAAAGGGCCCTGAGGAGAAAAGGACATCGATGCCTGTCAGAGGAAAGGTCATAACTTGAGGAGTAAATCACGTACATCAGGGAAACAGGAGCACAGGTAGCCCTCAATGTACGGCCACAATTTCTATCGCTAAGGAAGGCAGTTGTTAAGTGACCCATGCCCACTTTTTCAACCATTTTATAACTGTCTGGTTTGATACAACCAAACAGGACAGGTACAGACTTCAACAGATAGTTAGGACCGCAGGAAACAAAAACAACCGCAACCAGCCTGCCTTCCATTGAGGACCTGCGTGCTGCATGGATCAGAAAGAGGGCTGAGAAAATATAGCCACAGACATAAACTCTTTTAACTCCTCCCCTCAGGTGCATGCCAAAACAAGTAGATATATAGACAGTTCCCCCCCCCATGCCATCACTCTGCTGAGTACCTACTCCCACATCACTGTCCTATGTCTAAGGATATTTACCCATGTAGTAGAGCTTCATTACTATTATCCTCCCCATCTTTCCTATTACCTTCTCCTATTGGTATCTTATGGTTATAGTACTCTGTTGATAGTAATAGAAAAAAAACTACTAAAAACGTTGATCTCCGAGACTAAAAATGTTATTAAGGACTAAGCTTTCGTCAGCAGCTGCTGACATTGTCAAAGTATAAGCCAGGATCTGGGAATGCTCATCCTTATAGTCTTTGGGAAGCTTAAGTTGATAGTATGTACACAGAGAGCTTCTGCATTGAGACAAAGTCCTTGTGTGTCCAATCATACTTGACCAATAAAGGATTATTCTGCTCTACTCTATCACTAAAAAAGCAGAGACATCACCCTGCCAACAAAAGTGCGTATAGTCAAGGCCATGGTTTTCCCAGTTGCAATGTATGGCTGTGAAAGTTGGACCATAAGAAAGGCTGAGCGCCAAAGAATGGAGGCCTTTGAACTCTGGTGCTGGAGAAGACTCCTGCGAGTACCCTGGACTGCAAGGTGATCAAACCGGTCAGTCCTAGAGGAGATCAACCCTGATTGCTCTTTAGAAGGCCAGATCCTGAAGTTGAAATTCAAATACTTTGGCCACCTAATGAGAAGGAAGGACTCACTGGAGAAGAGCCTAATGCTGGGAAAGATCGAGGGCAATAGAAGAAGGGAACGACAGAGAATGAGGTGGCTGGATGGAGTCACTGAAGCAGTAGGCGTGAACTTAAATGGACTCCAGAAGATGGTAGAGGACAGGAAGACCTGGAGAAACGTTGTCCATGGGGTCGCGATGAATCGGACACGACTTCGCAATTAACAACAACAACTCTACTCTACTCTAGCCTAGTCCCTATTCTATTCTATTCTATTCTATTCTATTCTATTCTATTCTATTCTATTCTATTCTATTCTATTCTATTCTATTCTATTCTATTCCATTCCATTCCATTCCATCCCATCCCATCCCATCCCATTCTGTTTCAATTGCTATTATTTCTATTTCTAGAAATAGGGGGCATCATTTCATTTTTCCTGATTATGTTTATGAAAAATAGGGAGAAGAGACTGGTGTTAAAATATAGCTAGGGATGCTCTGAGTGTGCGTTTTACTTCTCTTTGGCTCTTTCAGTGTTACCGAAGGTATCACTTAGCAAAACTGCTGACTCCTTCCAAAAAGACTTATTGTTGCATTATGCATTATAATTCCTTCATTAAATTCCCCGGACTTTGTTCCCGTTCACATCCATTAGTAACACCACATTGCAAAATCAGCCAGCACAGAAGGCTTCCACGATCAGAAATTGAAGCTAAATCGGACTTGCTCAATTATAAATGAAGGGGGCTTCGCCAGAAGAGTGTGCGGTTTGGCAATTTTTTTTTACCTAAGCGGGTTTGGAACACCAGGTATTTCAGTGAAGGATTCAATTCTTGATGGTCTAAATATGAGTTAAGGCTAGGGCTGTGGTGGCGAACCTATGGCACGCGTGCCAGAGGCGGCACGCAGAGCCCTCTCTGTGGGCATGCGGACCGTCGCCCAAGTCCTAGACCTTCAGCTGGGTTTTATAAAACCTTTTCGCTTTAGGCCTCCGCTACCCTGTGCAAAAAAAAAAAAAGGTTCAATCAATCAATCAATTTCAACTTCTCGGGGAAAAAAAAAAGATCTTGCAAAGTTGGAATTGATTGATTGAACTTTTTAGTCCCACCCAGTCTGCCGTTACCACCGAAGCCACACTCACCCAGTGGGCCACGCCCACCCAATGGGCCACGCCCACCCAGCACCCGGCGATACATAAGTGGGTTTTGGGTTGCAGTTTGGGCACTTGGTCTCTAAAAGGTTCGCCATCACTGGACTAGGGGATGGCTTAGCTTGCCAATAACTCTTCAGATTTTGTTGCTAGTGTGCACAGCTTCTAATCTTTATTCCAGTTGTAGTCCTCTGCCGTTTAGGAAACTAAGCCACAAGTATTCAAAACATTGAATTTCCCAATTTCACCTTCCTAATCCCAAGGCCTCCTGGACAACAAAGGTAAGGAACAGACAAGTATTGGAGCGTATTACACCAGATATGTCACTGGAAGGCAAAAATCACAAAACTGCTTCTCACTTATTTTGGCCATGTCATGCGGGGGAAATCACTGGAGAAAGCAATTAAGACCCCTGGTGGCACAGTGGTTAGAATGCAGTTTTGCAGGCTGACTGCCCACTGCCAGAAGTTCGACCCTGACCAGCTCAAGGTTGACTTCAGCCTTCCATCCTTCCGAGGTCGGTAAAATGAGGACCCCAGATTGTTGGGGCCAAGAGGCTGACTCTGTAAAACGCTTAGAGAGGGCTGTAAAGCACAATGGAGCAGTATATAAGTCTATAAGTGCTATTGCTAATCATGTGGAGTAGAGTTAGCGGTAAAAGGAAACCAGGCCGCCAAAGAAATAGTGGCTGGACACCATCAACTCAAAGAAGTAGTGCAAGAGTGGAAGATATGGAGAGACTTGGAGCATAGTAAAAAAGATGTTGAGACTCTGGAAAGAGTGCAGAGAAGAGCAACGAAGATGAAATTTCTCCTTAGTTCTAGGTTGCTTCTCTCCTTGATTAGTTTCCATCTGTTGCTTCTTGTCCTGCCTTCAGGTGCTTTGGAGAATAGCTTGACTCCCTCTTCTTTGTGGCAACCCCTGAGACATTGGAAGACTGCTATCATGTCCCCCCTTGTCCTTCTCTTCATTAAACTGGACATACCCAATTTCAGCAACCGTTCCTTATATGTTTTAGCCTCCAGTCCCTTAATCATCTTTGTTGCTCTTCTCTGTACTCTTTCTAGAGTCTCAAGATCTTTTTTACATCGTGGTGACCAAAACTGGATGCAGTATTTCAAGTGTGGCCTTACCAAGGCCTTGTAAAGTGGTATTAACACTTCACCTGATCTTGATTCTGTCCCTCTGTTAATGAAGCCTAGCACTGTGTTGGCTTTTTTGGCAGCTGCAGCACACGGCTGGCTCCTGTTTTAGTGATTGTCCACTAAAATGGTATTAATACTTCACGTGATCTTGAGGCACTGTTGTAAGCCGAGGACTAGTTGTATAAACACAACCACCCCCCAAAAAAAATGTACAACGTCTATTTGTCATCCTTACATTGCTAAATCCAGCTGAAACCAAGGTTGGAGAGTCCCATCAAAGAAACACATACATTTGATCACTTGATGTCTGCATATATTTACCTCCCCACCAAACAGAAAGACAAGACAAAAACTAACTGTATACTAATTGAATTGATCACTGCTAATTGCAATTAATTGCCTGTAAAATAAAGTGCCCCATTTACGGAATTGATTCCGAAGAGCTTCTGCCAAACTTTCTCCAGTGTTAGAAACTGAAACCGGGATCATCAACCCCTCCCCCACTTGCTCCAGCAGAATAGCCCCTCCCCCAAAAGGGAATAAAATGAGAGACAGATGAGAGAAAGGAAGAGTCGAACGAGAAGAGAAGAAAGAAGGAAGGAATGGGCGAAAGAGAGCAAATGTGGATGAATATCAAACGGGGGAGGTGGGGGGAAAGAAGAGGTAACTAACTGGATAGGGAAAGGAAGCGAAAAAGGCAGAAAAAGCTAAATATCACTGGGCAATTAATCAGGAGTCCCTGTGAGAAAAATTGAAATGTTAATTTCTAAACACAATTTTAATTTTTAAACAAAATTTTATTTTTTTAAAAAAAATAAATTATTTTTAAAAGAAAAATTCATTTTTAAAGAAAAAAAGTTATTAAATGGGTAAGACAGTTGTTAAGTGATGCTGGTCTCGCCATGGGCGAGGCACATTTTCCAGTGCCGTTGTAACTTTGAACGGTCACTAGAATAGAATAGAATAGAATAGAATAGAATAGAATAGAATAGAATAGAATGGAATGGAATGGAATGGAATGGAATGGAATGGAATGGAAAGAATAGAATAGAATAGAATAGAATAGAATAGAATAGAATAGAATAGAATAGAATGGAATGGAATGGAATGGAATGGAATGGAATGGAATAGAATAGAATAGAATGGAATGGAATGGAATGGAATAGAAAGGAAAGGAAAGGAATGGATGGAATGGAATGGAATGGAATAGAATAGAATAGAATAGAATAGAATAGAATAGAATAGAATAGAATAGAATAGAATAAAAATTAGAGTAGAATAGAATATGAAATGGAATAGAATAGAATAAGAATTAGAGTAAAATAGAATATGAAATGGAATAGAATAAGAATAAGAATTAGAGTAGAATAGAATAGAATA
>NW_015389936.1:0-2944 GCF_001527695.2 Protobothrops mucrosquamatus
TACCTTGGCTTAATATGATTAATGAAAGAACGACTTTTAATGTAAGAAAATACTTTAAGAATTGATCCTCTGCAGTCTTTGCATAAGGGAACTATTGCATGAGACCACTGTATAAGACCAACTCCACAATTTTTACCAAGCACAAAGTGAAAACTTTGTTACAAATGGTATATATCTATACCATTTGTAACAAAACCCAATGAATGGAAATCATGTCTCCAACCTTCTCTATGGCTGACAGTTTAAGCTGGACACAACAACCCTTTTTATTGTTGTTTTTCTCAATTTTTATTTTATTGAAAACATTAAAATGCAAACTCCAAAAAAGAGAAAAATATGCAAAAACAAAATAAAGCTAAACAAGACTACACCAACAAAAAAAGTGCATAAACAAGACAAAACAAACAAACATATACTGTACATTTTCTACAGTTTTCTTTATGATTCCATTACTTGGTTGAAATTCAGTAACAGCAGTGCATATGATAGCCTAGACATTTGCAGTATGAGAAGCATGTGTGTGTGTGTTTTGTGATGTACAATTGCAGTTCAAGTGTGAAAGGACAGAGATTATGTTGTGCCATTATGCTTCATTGTTTGGGTGTCATTAAGGTTGGAAATGGATATCTATGCATCTTACTAGTAGGTAAGATAATCTTATCCTATAAATATTCTCCCACACATGATAAAAAGGCAATGGTGTCCACATAGCGTGGTCAAAAAAGTTAAGAAAGTGAGATGAACTCAGAGTGATGATGAGCACCTCTGCTCCCAGGGATGTCACACCTGGGCTGTGGCTTAAATCTTGGTATCCACAGCACAAAGGACACAACAGAAGACAGACCACAGTGCTATAGGCAGGGAAATTTGTTTTTAAGTAACATTACAGGAAATGAGGCTGTGCCACACTCCTCACGTGTTCAATTCCATTTAATAAAGCCTAAAGAGGGTAAATTCAACCCAACTTCACCAATTAACATCAGAAGATGAATAAATCCAAAAACATTTTGGTACGTACCTGGAAGTTTTAGATATACTTTTCTTGTAATAGGTTTTGTCAATCTTGCATGGCTCGCCTTGAAACAAATGGCCTTATCACAAACTGAAGCAGTAGCTTTTAGTTTCAACACAGAATTTAATTTGTAACAACCATTAGAGGCCATGTCTAAATTCTCTGTGACTGCATCATTCGTTATTGATTTATCTCCCAGGAACCACTGAGCACAAATTTCTTTAGGACTGAAATCCGTGATGTCACAAATTAAATTTACAGTTTCTCCATAATCTGCATCATTTGGTTCAATAACAATATTTGAAAGTTTGGGAAAATCTATAAATGTGACAGAGAAATCAACATTAGACAAGGAATCACTGTTAAATGCAAAGAATACCCTAATATACAGAGCATCAACTGAGATTTTTAACATTATATTGTTACCACAAAAAAGAAGGAATCATTGTTCAAAGAGAACTTATGCTGTTACAATAGATTAACAGAACAGGTTCACATAGAACAATGCTCATACAGGAAATCAGCTCTCAACTGATTAGGCAAATAACAATTATTTCTGTTTCCCTGCCTTTTGTGTACATATGTTGGCCATACAGTGAGATATCAGTGCTTCTCACTATTTTGGTTTGTTTCCACACATTAATCCATGGCATGTTATTATATACTGATGTGAACTTAGAAGTAAAATGTATGCAACAATACTATAAAGTTAATCTATCTCTCTATCTACCATCCATCTATCTACAGTATCTCTATCATCTATCTGCCTGCCTGCCTGCCTGCCTGCCTGCCTGCCTGCCTGCCTGCCTGCCTGCCTGCCTGCCTGCCTGTCTATCTATCTATCTATCTATCTATCTATCTATCTATCTATCTATCTATCTATCTATCTATCTATCTATCTATCTATCATCTATCTATCTATCTATCTATCTATCTATCTATCTATCTACCTAACTACCTAACTACCTACCTACCTATCAGCAGCATAGAGATTGGGCAGTAATAACTAGGACTCTGTTCTAAAAATTCCTTTCCCTGGCAGACAGTTGTAAGTAAATATTGGGAGAAAAACCCACACTGTAAATGACTTTAATAAATTGGCTTGCCCAGGAGGTGGGCAAACATATTTGTCCATTGAATGGATCTTCTGGCAAAAGGTAAATCCTTTGTTTAATGGCTGTGTATTCAGTGGATACTTGTCTCCGCTTTGGCCATGGGAGCTGACATATTCTTATCAGTTTCCAATATGCTTCTTAAAAAACACCTCTAAGCCTGTTCAAGTGAAGTGGCCTCACAGTTCCATGCCACAGGTCAACATTGGGATTACTTTGCCCTGAATGCTTTCAATAAAGGAGTCCAGGTCCCTGAGTAATTACAATTAAATAATTCGTATAATTTTTAGTACTTGCTACAATCCTCACCAAGCTTCCTATGCTGGTAAAGGTCATTTCCAAATAGGTGAAAGAATTTGCATGTTCAATAGGCTCCCCATTCAGCTGCCAGTTAAATGTCACACTTTTTGTTGTTGTTGTTGTTATATTGATGTTTATAGCATTGAGACCATAATAGTTATTTAGCTTCACAACAGCGTCTCAAGCCTATTTGAGAATGCATCATTAGAACCACATCTTCAGCACATTAGAGAATATTAATAAGTTTATCATGGATCTTTGGCATATGAGTGTCTGAAGAATACAGGAATCCTGGAATATTATTGACACAGAAATTAAGAAGCATTTGAGCCACAATATAACCCTGTCCAACACCTTTACGAGGTGTACTTTAAATAAGAGAACTATTTACACCTATATGCATTTCCAAGATGTGCAGATAATAGTGGAAACCTTAGAAATCTTATCACTTGGGGTGACCTCCTTAGACTTATGCTAGTGACACTGGTCCTTATCTACTCATAGAGAGAAAATATCCACA